>NC_092363.1:6457057-6708948 GCF_030848805.1 Temnothorax longispinosus | reverse complement strand
CTGCGTGTTTGACGTGTGTCGATTGTCTTACCGCTTTCTGTCCTTTTTTCGAAGCGATTTGCCAGCATTCGTGAATATTTAAGATTTGCAGATAGGCAATTATAGTCATATAGTTTTTAGTACGTATATGTGATGAGATTTTTGTTCAGTAAGAATTTAGCGCTGATTTCTATGATTTATATGAATTTATATGATTTATTTTTCTTTATTTTTATAATTTTATAGCATACGAGGTCTTATCGATATGAAAATATGACAAAAATAATAAAACTTGTGTAAGATTATTTTTTTCGCAGTTCAACTTTGAACACTTTTAAGGAGTACTGTGGCACATTTTTGATTAGCAAGAATTAAAATACGGTGCAAAAATAGCAGCAGATTAAAAAAAAATCAGAGTTTTAATTAAATTTTGCTGGGAACGTCGCTCGCTCACTGTTTCTTGGTGTAGATAATCGCTCTTAATATCATGCTTAATATTAATCTATTAAAATAACGTACGACTTTATATTTCGAAGCGGTATTTCTTCGCCAAAAATTAACGTTCGGAAAATTGGGTCAATGATATCGGCAAATCATAATTTGAACGAGAATGGTTTTCATCAACGGCGAATAATCGCTGAACAGTTACTCGTCGGTTAAACAATCATTGTTACGACGCTAAAGATAGAACGTAGTCATGAATTTCTATAACAAAGTTAGTTCTAATAGATTCTCAAATAGATTCGACTGGTTTACGTTGGGAAGGACTGGTGCTTGTTGATGAAGATAATAAATAGCGAACAAGAGTTATTTGTCGTTGGGTTGAAACCAGGAAGTTCGGAAGGGATCTAAGATCTTACAATAGAACAACTGACGAATAACTGTTAATCGCCGGTGAAATCCAATTTGGGGAAACTGCGGGACGGAGAGAGATTAATCGACCGCCAAGAAACACAGAAGCGAAGACGACGTAATCGCGTGGATTAACGTTAAACTCACGGACGAACTCAGTAACCATGAGAGTTAACCGATATAATAATAACAAATCCCTCTTCCCCTGCGCTCGACTACCGTCTCGCCTACCGAATGGCTCTCCGCATTGGCACGTGACTAACTATGAAGTCGGCATCACACGAGCAGCAGCGAGCACCGCACGTCGACGACCTCGAAGACCGATGGTTGGGACAAGGTCGACCCTGCAGCACCGCCGAAGCGGTCCGCGTTCGACAGCTTCAAAAGGTGACAACTCTATAGAGAAACGAAAAGAAAACGAAAAACGCACAGAAAAAACCCGAGAAAACGGAGTCGATCGATGTAGGGACGATCAGACCATGGGATCGGAAGATGTTGCGAGGGCGCGCATCCCCGATTAAATTTATAAAGCTTGCCGGAGGACCAAGTAGATCGACGATTCGTTTTGAATTAGCAGTAGTAAATTAGATCGCACCTTTACGTTACCTCCCAGCCGAAATATTTATCCCGCACTGTATCGTTTATTTCTCGTTTGTCTTTAATCCTTTGTAGGACGAACTTGAAGAATAAGATTGCTTAACGATTTGAACTCGAGATACGTTCAAATAATTCGGACTTGGTTAGGAACAAGAAAGTATTACATTCGATCGTTGTATGATTTGATTATACAAAGAAAATTCGAAAAATTTAGGATTTATTTGCGTAATTGGTTATTTTCTTGAACGTTAACAAATTGTTAAATATATTTATTATGTTAATACGTTAACGTGTAAATGTGTGGGGATATAAGAACGAAAATCTAAACGTAAAAAATTAATAGCGTTGCAACACTTTCTACAAAGGGTTAACGCAGTTGTAATCGCGCCTGAGCGAGCGCAACGAACGAACAAATGTCTGCACGTTTTGTGACCTCACACTCGGGACAGTGAATATATCATTGCCCTCTTACGATTCATATACCTTATGTTCCTCACTGTTCTGCATAGATCATAGTGCTGCGTGCAAGAGTTAGAGTAAAATGCCAGTTTGGTTAACGCTAGAAAGAGCAATGCGTGTGAATTAATCGTCAACTAACATTTCCATAAAATAACTCGATTTTCTTAAACTAAATTATGCAGTTTTTTACCTTACCTATTTCTGTGAGTGTGTGTATGTGTGACGATAATGAAAATTGTTACATGAAATATGTTGGCCTTTTTAGCGTTAACGCACGACTTTATGTTAATGTCAGTCTCTGCGTGTACTTATTTAATTTGTCCATCCATCGTCACCGTAAGTAAGGCTTCATACTATCGCACCGACAGTAGTGTAGTCAACAGGTCTTAAGTTAACGGTTACGGATCCGACGTCGCTCATCATCACATCAATGTGCGCCTGACATCTCATTGTCCATTTAGACCTTACATATGCGAGTGACATTCGTCGGCGATAATCGAGGCTCTTGTTTTTAAATTACAGCACCACCACGCAACAGAGCACTCAGAACAGTTCTCTGAGTCCTCAGCACGACCATGCCTGGCTGGATGGCCTCAACAGTCCTCTCATCCAGGACGAGGGTGACAGCAAGATGCTGAAGCTGCGCTTCGACGTTTCGCAATACACGCCCGAGGAAATCGTCGTCAAGACTGTGGACAACAAGCTATTGGTGAGTGAAAATATCGTTAAAGTTCAGGCCTAGCCACGAAACTGGAAAACTTAACGGCGATCCAATCGGCGTTTGTTCGCCGAGCGTACATTTGTTGACTGTGAACGTTATAGAAAGATATTCGACGCGTCGAAGATATTTTACTCTCTCTCAAAGTTTTTTTTTTCCAATAATATCCTTGAGATTTAGTAGCCGAAGTCTATGCTAAGACGTATAAATTGATTTATTCGAACAATAGCTATCTATTACTTGGAGCCTAAATCTTTCGATTTATTGACGAGCGATTTCTCCCAGTTTATCTGGCAACCCGAAATTATTATACGGTTGACTCATCACGCGCGATGTGCGCCGGAACGATCTCTTGCACAACTTGGCAAGGTGCAAATCTGGCTCAAGTTTTTGCGCAATTGGCGAGGATTGGCGCGACACAAAGTTCGTCACGCACAATGTACTGTCATAAAATGAAATTAATTACTTGCAAATTGCGCGCCATCAGTTTTTCATATAGATATATTAATTTACACAGTTCGCTAGTTTATGTTCGCCGAGGAATAATTGACTTGGAAAATATTCGAGAATCAACACCTACTCGTACTAAAGAAGCTAAAGATTCGAGTAAACATAAATTTATTATCTCCCGAGTCAATTATTGCTAAATAAAAATGTAAATTTAGTCGTTACAGTATAAAGATATAGTATCTCTCTCTCTCTCTCAAGAAACTTGCATTTAGGTATTATACAAGGGTGCAAGGGACGGAATGCGGAATACTTGTCAGTACTTGCGGATCTTGATGAACTATGTAGAGCATTGTAATTGATTGCGTGACGTCACTTCCCGCCAGGAGAGTGGCCTCATCGAGTAACGCGATCGAATTCGTACGAAGGGCAGTCTCATTTCGCTTCGCGGTTCTGACTCCGCGATTGGCTCCGTCGCGAAATGTAACTTTATTCCACTCGAACGGTATAAGTAGGCGGCAATCGATATAAATTCAACAACTTATGCGACGCGCCTCCTCGTTCGCGGTGCCGTCGTGAAAATTAGAATTCCAGCGGCAGGAAGTGAAATATCGGGAGCGAGAATTTCTATGCGCACGTCTTCGAGATCCTTCTCTAACGTTCTCGCGTCGACCTGGACGGAAATAACCGTCGCCGAAAATAAATTCACGCCAGTCGTCATACCGGCGGACCGGAATAATGTTCGGCCATTGTGAACAAACAAGCCGAACGCCCGAGATGCGGGACGATGCGATTACGCTTTATGAATTACACAAGAGACGCGTGGTCGCGTAAACATATTTCGGCAGAAGCGACATGGAATAACACTATTTTTCACCGAGACGTTAAAAATGTTGGAAAGTAAATTCGCGCGTGACAAGAGCGCAATCACTTCCGTTCGCCCGAGAAAATTGAAAAATGTCATTTCCCGTTGATGTACGATATCCGGCTTTTCTTTTTGCAATATGAGACTAATCGTAATATAATCATAGAGTTATCTGTCTATTTCAATAAGAGAGGTAATAGAGCGGAAATTGGGTTCTCTTTCTCGCTTGAGCACGGTTATTGCAAAAGTTGTTCTACCGTTATGCACGAGATCGGATGATGAGGTCATTGTACCATCATACCTCCCATTCTTCGCGATGAAAGAAAGATCGTAATGATGTAAGATCCGTCGAGAAACAAGGCACGGTGTTGTTCTGATGATTTATTCGAATAAGTGATCGGCCGATCGAGCGTACCCCTTCAATTTCATTTCACGATCTCTTAAAAATCGTGATTGACGCTATAAAGCGGGCATATCTTGTACTGGACGTTTCAAAAGTTGCGCTCTTTCATTCGATTAGAGTTTATTTAGACTGGGAGTTGACTTCTCCTTAAAAAGATGATATTTTTTTATCATTGTTTTTCTTATTGTTAGTGTCGACTTTAAAAGTAGTTTGTATAGTAGCTCGATGGGGAAGTGCGCGGCTGTCAAAACATATCTCCTGGATTGTCTGTTACTCCTCCTGTCAATTCGAAGCGGTATTCTTATTCTTGATTCGTTTCTACTCCCATTCGTCGTCTGGCCATCTTATCTTACTCGAACGAGGTCGTCGGCATATCAACGCTCGAATAAATTCTTTATCCACCTCGATATCTGTTATATTCCTCGAAAGTTTCATCGCCCACGTTGTGGCAACCCAATTTTTCGTTCGATCGATCTCTCTTTTTGCTGAGTACAACCCGGCGATTCGAAAAAAAAAAAAAAACGTCGATCAATTTATCTTCGCGACCAGGGAGGTCCTTCTCTCTGAAATAATTTCGAGGGAATGGGAGCAGTCTTCTCCATAAACGGGATTTGCCGGACGGAAACCTGACGGCAACGGAGAACTCGAAACTGCCTGTCGTGTAACGTGGTCAGGGTCTGGCGAATTCAGGTCGGCCACGCATCGCGAGCGGACCTTAAAGGGCTCGACCAAGGACAATGCTCCGAAGGACGAGTAGTCCGGGCCGGGAATGGGACGGGAGTAGAGTAGATCATCTCGCGAATTTACGGCCAGTAGTTGACGTCATCGCAGAAGCAGCGAGAAAGCGTGTGTTTTTGTCTCTTTTTTATCATAACACGTAACATACAGATTCGTGCCAGGTATTTCGGACATTTAATTGATGGATACGTATTGTAAAAAAGTCCCGAATGTGTTTAATGTTGATAATTGAAAAACCGCTAGAAATGATGATTAAATTCAAATGGTTGATTATACGTTAAATTAAATTCTATTTGACGGAAGGACAGAGTTTGTCGAAGTATCCGTGTGACTGAAAATTGTAATCGATACTCGGTACATATCGCGTAATTGATAGGTTTTATCTGATCCTGGAATATAATCCTTTTCACTTTCATCGTAAAAGAGCATTTAAATGTCTCGAGTTTTGATAATATCCGGGAGCTTTAATCATCAACTTACGAAAGATTCCGGTCTGTTTTCATTCGCGCAAAAGCAGAGGTGGAAGTAGCAACATCGAAATTCACGGTTATATATTTAGTTTGTGAGTCAGAGCTGCCAGTAGCTTACGTTATTTTCGACAATCGCGGCACCGAACTTCGAACAGCAACTATCACGGATAACTATTGATGTCGCGGATATATTTTAATACAATCCCTCTTTCTTCCTTTACAAACCAAAAAGAACAAAATTATACAATTATATCTATAGAGAAATATTACAATAGAAATTTACTATAGAAATTATACTATATAAATATGATATATAACGGTGTACAAAGTGTATCAGAAATTAAATTTCGGAAACCAATCGCAATAAGTTTTATTTTTTCCAGATACTATTGTACATAAATTAATAAAAGAAAGAATAAAGATTCTTTTTATGTGTCCCAAAGATGGTTAAATAAAATTTAAAAAAAGTGACCTATTTTTGATATATTCTCTGGGCTCTGACTTTTAGTACAATCTGTATATGATCCTGTTACGAAAAATTTAAGCGTTTAAATTTCCAAGTTGCCCGAAAGTCGGTAAAATATTTGAGAGATCATTATCATCGTGCGTACCGTAACCCAGATCTCGTTGCCGGGCTCATCGAGCAAATCGGGGGTGCAGAAGTTTGGCAAATCGGTCACTCCAATGACTAGTGGTTACAGCTGGTAGGATTGCGTAATGCTCGTTTCTCGTAAGACGATATCCGTCACGAAAACTTAGATCCTGCGAAGAGTTGGGTTACCGTAGTTCGTTCTCGGCGTCTCTCCCCTTTTCGTCTTTCCATTTCATTTTTTCCTTCGCTCTCTTTTTCTTTTTCTCTCAGTCTCGCGAGGTCTAGGGTTACTCGCGCGCGCTTTTTCCGCGGTATAGTTTTGTTCTTTTACGGTCGGCACGATCGATATCCCAAGGAGCGTAACAACAGGAGAATTGCGTTAGCGGATGACCAACGTCACAAAATCTATTTCGCGGCTTGCCTGTTGGGAGAAGAAATCCCGGTACTCGACACCGATATATCTTTATATTGTCTTATTTGTCGGAGATATTTCGAGAGGCAATCAATTGATTAAAAAACGCTCGGTAAATAAAAAATATATAGAAATATCAAGTATCAAATTGAAATATTTTCTTGTGGGAATGAAGAAAATTAACAATGAGAATTATTAAACGAGAGTTGGCGAGTCGCAGTCTCTCCCTCTATTCGCTACAGAAAATTTTGCGAGAAGCATGCAAGTGCTATCGAAAAGGTCAATGAAATAATTACATCAGCTGCCTGCGTTATCTCGGCTACTTTTACATCCGTTTATTATGCGGACTGGCCGCGAAGCGGTGCCAAGGAATCCATACCTGAAAATATGCAAGGCAGCGCGACACCCGCCTTGAAATCAAATACGAAACCCGCTAGAGTCTTAGGACAGTAAACAGAGAGTAGGAGAGGAAGGACATGTGATGAACAGACAGGGTTGCATCGAGTCAATTTTTTACCTGGCGCAAGGTTAAGGTAACGCTTATTTCGTTCGTTGGCATATCGTCGCGGATGACGACAGATAGATCGAAGCGGTCGATTCGGTCGGTCTTTTCAACAACGCGAACGCGAAGACGTTCGAGAAGCGAATCGAAGCGAACGAGTCTAACTCATTAGCGACTCTTACGTAATGCAATTAGCACGGCAGACCTCGCCTACCATTTGCGACTTCTACCTTTGATGCTATTGCCGCTCTAATGGGTGCGGCCAATATATCTCGCACCTGCATTTTTCTCGCACGCGACAAAGCCATCGAAGACACGCTTCAAGAAATATCATCGCGATTAAAGACAAAAGGCCCACAAATCAAACGTTGCGATTTGGTATTGATAGCAACCAGACGAGATGTGATCGCCGAGCTCATACTTGTGACGTTTGTCCGAATATTCTGAATATTTCTTTGATACAAGATACATTTCTGATTGAAACAAAGGCATCGATTAGCTTTAACAGGAATTTAATTAATTTAATTTAATTAAATTATGTTTGAAATCAATTGAACTTGAGATACAAGTATTATTAGAAATTAGAGATTTTCTGTAGTGTCAAAAATACGTATACGGCTTTTACAAAAATTTAATTTAATTAAGCTGTACCTTGAAATACTTAACATTAAAGATTAAGGTTTTCCGAAGTGTCTAAAATACGGATCGACAAAAGTTCAATTAATTTAATTAAGTTTTATCTTGAGGTATTTTATACTAAAGATCAAGGAGACTTTCTGAAGTGTCGAAAAGAATGGCTCGACGAATCTAGGATACTTCGTGTCTACACGCTACAAAAGCTAGTGCTAGGTACTCTTGTTGTTTGATCATGTGAGTCAACACTGTATACTCGCCACCGATATTCTCTTCAAGGCGAGTCGCTCTCGCTTCGCTGTCATACAAACTCCGCGATTTCTAAATACGTCGCTGATCAAACTCGCCATTAACATGATGTAACAACGTCGTCTAACATAACAGTCATTTAACGCAAAACCTAACGGCGACGCTATCTGGGAATTGTGCAATATTTGCACATCTTCGAGCAGCAGCTATCGAAGTCCTGCACAACTTCAATTTAGAACTTTAATCAGAAATCTAGTCTTAAATGCATCAAAATATGAAGATATTCCAAAGTGAGCAACTGCATCCAATGGTGATAATTTGAAAAGATAACACTCTGAAAGGACGAAGGCGCATAACTTAGTGGTGCGATACGCGCCGGAGCCTGATGACGTCGACTTATACCTCATGCATATTTCATCGGGGCGCTTTTTTTTCGTTGGTAGAATCTAGGTGAACTGCTTTGCGACAAAAGAAACATCGCAACAAACGTTAAAGTCTCACACGAGCGAGTTACGTTTAAAGAATTCGAGACGCGGGGCATACAAAGGAATATACGCGCGCATACAAGCAGCGATTCCTCTTCGTGATAAAATGCAAATTTTCATTGATCGCTGAGTCAACGAAGAGCGCTCGATAGACCCTCGTTACTAAGGAACGTGGAACTCGAGACGGATATTGTAGAGAAGTGGATATGGACCTTTTTTCAATATTTTCCGGCAAAAATTTGTGGAATAGAGAACGGCAGGTTCTCGCGCCGGAGAAACGGGGTCGAGCGAGAAGAAAGATGACTCGTAAGGATGAGCTTGAAGATATCGATTCGCGTCGACGTGATGTAGATGGTAGAGGCGATGGCGGGTATGGCTCGCCATCTTCCTCGTCTCGTTCTTAGTGTTCCCCCCTGCTGCGTTTCGACCCTTTTATAACTTCCATGACTCTCTCGTAAGACGCGGGCGTCCCGAGATTGTGTCGTGACTTTCATAACCCACTTTCGCCGCTGAGACGCTGTCGTCCTTTCACGGGCGACAGGCCCGATCTTATTTTCCGCCTCGTTCTCAATGAGTTTCCGTAATCACATAGTTGTTTGTACTATTCGTACAATACTATTTGTACATAATCTTTTTTTAATCTCGAAATAAAAGAAATATATCCATTTGAAGAATATATCATTATATAAATTCCATATTTATTTTTATAATTAATATTTTATTATATATTTAATTAAAATTAAAATTTATAATTTCGGTATTTTTGTAAAGAATTATGTCAGAATTCGAACGACAGAAGTGTTGGATAAATTTCGAAAAATTCGAGAAAATTGTTTTTATGAAATACGAGTTTGTCGCTGGATATGCCGTGCTGTTTCACGTGAAGTCGGATATCTCGGTTACATCTGTAATCCAACGCGTATGTATTAGTCGCGGGTGGAAAAACGAGATCGATGTCTGACACGTTATACTATAAACTTACGCGTCCACTAAGGAGACGAAACCTACGCATGGTCGAACGGAGCGGGCATGACTCACTGGGTCGAACGCATGAGTAATACGGTCACTATTACGGGGCACTCTCGTTGCCCTATTTCTAGATCGCTCAGGGAAATTGCTCGTTAGAGAGTCACGAAGGACACTTATCAAGTGTGTATCTTGGTTCGTTGTCGTTCGTAAAAAATTCGACCACGATAAAGCGATAATTCTTTTTGCCGCTCGCGATAAAGGGAGAGAGAAACCCTATATAGCATGACCGAAGAGCAAACATTTCTCGGGATCGTTACTCCGACGTTATTCGTAATGATAAATCAATCGCGACATGCTTTAGGCGCACGCGAGGCGAATGTTAACGAGAACTTGTAAATTCACGTCAGTGTAAGCACGTGTAACGCATACATTCCAAGGGAATCGCAGACGAAGTATTAATACCCATTAACAGTATTTATACATTAGTAATTAATTGATGCTAATAATAAACTCACCGTACTATGGAATTACGGCGTAACTTGGCTGCTGGCTACAATATATTTTAGTTTCAAGGCGACAGAGACTGCCACGTTAAAAGGGCAATTGATTACAACATGGTCTGGAATTAACTTCTATTAAAAAAAAAAAAAACATTTTTTTCTTTGTCTGATATACACATATATTCTATTATTATGATATTATATGTACACGTAGAAGAAAAAAAAATTGTTAAACCCAGCAGTTTAATCCAATCTATAATTCTTCAAATTGATAGCATAATTAGACCTAATAATTACATAAGGCCTTTGCGCATTTGATTTCATTTATTTGCCAATGGATCGGATTAATGTGAATAGCGATAATTGTAAAGTTCATTGTGTAACAATTATCTTATTAACGTAATGCAATTTTCGTTTGTTCAGGTTCACGCTAAGCACGAGGAGAAAACGGAGAGCAAATCAGTGTACAGGGAGTACAATCGGGAATTCCTGTTGCCGAAGGGAACCAATCCCGAGAGCATCAAGTCTTCCCTGAGCAAGGACGGCGTCCTTACCGTGGAGGCGCCCTTGCCAGCGATTGGCTCGGGCGAGAAGTTGATCCCGATCGCACACCAGTAAACCCAGTGACGAAGTTGCGGAGGGTCGATTTCTAATTTTCTGCCTCGAATTCCTCCTGTTCCAACCATCCTACGACTTACCCCAAATTGGATCTTTCCTTCGTAAGTCCTTACATCCTTCTACTATTACCTTATAGTAACTCAAAGAAGTTGATCCATTCGCGCGACAAAGTTTGACCAATTTAAACTGAATAGCAGAAAAAGCGACCCCACGCCAAGTGCGCCTGGTGCGTTTTGACTTTCATGAAAGATTTAAAAAAAAAAAAAAGAAATCAAACGTAGAGCAATGCTGAAGGGCTATAAATGTGAAGTCAGATAAAGTTTGATAAAATATTTTTCCTTTTTCATACGAGCAGCTTTATTCCTTTGATACACAGGATATTTCCAATCCCCCCTCGTAGAAATAGCGTAATTTTTTTTTCCAGAAATGAGCATTGCCTTTTGAAACGGTGTATTTTAATTTGACATTTTGTTTTTTTGAAAAGCTGTGAGCTGTATTGCTTACTTGTGCACTAGCGTACCAACGAGTCGAAACTCATAAATCAACGATCGTTTGTAACGGTTAACTTATGTATGTGTTAGTTTAGGTGTACGTTAAAAGACTATAACACAATGCTTAGAATATATGATCATTATATTGATATTATTTATGAATATTTTAATATTTTCGAAACATGTGCAACAACACACACACTCAACAAATACACATATACATACACAACACACACATACACAAAACATGATATTTAAAGGTAATGCAAATTTAAATAAAAATCTATTATAAATATAATACAACGAATTTATATCTCCCTGACGATGAAACATAAGAATTTAATATACAAAAAATATTATGCCCCCCCCCCCCCCAAATGTAAGGTAAGAGTAATACTCTGCTCATAGATGAATTGACAACAAGATACACATATTATCACAGACTTAATTTATTTGTCTTTATTAACAAAATATTTTTTTATACACAGATGAATCTCTTACGTTAAATTATTATAAAACTGTTACACACTATCTGTTTGTATTATTTCTTTAAAATTTAAAAGGATTTAGACATTGTTTCGGAATAAATATTATGTAACTTGTGACTTATTTGCACTAATTCTAATATATCGATAACATCAAGTAAATTCGATAACGATCAAATAATTATATGTATATGTATATAAAATACAATGGATATGCGGATTAATTCATTGTTATAGACAATCGATAAAAATCTATGCGTGATATGTATAAAATAGTGGAAAATTTACAAATTTATTTCACGAATTAGATGACATCGTGTGTTCACATAATTTTGTCATGGATTGTGTGGAGTTTTTACTTGCTCGCAAGAAAGACGTGTTTCATCTCTGATTTATACATGAGATTACAACACGAAGACTTCATAAAATGTATTGTTCGTTTTAGTATGTTTTCAAGATCGAAGTAAAAAGCATGTTCTTACGTCATCCACTTACATCGTATGAATGAAACTAGCGAATGTCACACTGAGGAGCATTAATGAGTTCCGTTACCCGGTGAGCTACGGTGCAGAGCGGTGCAGGGGAGCGCGCTACGTTACCGTCACGGTCGATAAAAGGTTCAAATACAGAACCGCGAACGCGTAAAAATGGTCAGTCACGCTGTATTGCTCGCGCGTGCATTTGATTAAAAAACATTTTTAATACAATTTGATGCACACAATTAATACGTATTACATACAATATACAATCATAGGTGAATATGTAATTATAATTGTATATTATTATGCATCTGCAATTATTATTCCACCGACTAAGTATGTGTTTACTGGAATAATATAATTACAGATAATATGATAATTATAATTACACATTATTACCTACAATTCTTCTATTGCATATGAAAAATTATTTCGCGATATTTTATAATTTTTACGATGTCGTATTATTTTCAGTATCTTATTTATATAATAAATCGAGACTACAAACCATATTACGGTTTTACCGAAAAGAAAGAATCAGTCTCGCAGTGATAAAATCTACATGTCGTATAAAACATTTTTGTTTCGTATCTAACAAATGGTCTTCACGTAACACGGTTGTCGCGATAAAAAAGAAAACCACGGTTAAAATTTCTATATACTTGGAACCTCGGCGGAAAATAGCGGCGCGTCGGACGCGGTGAACGACGGCGATTTACCCTCCCTTGCAATACGCAACGCTTGATGAACCGACACGGTGTCGAGTTCCTTTTGATTTGGCTTTTCGTTATCCAGACAGATATCGGCGGCCCTCTTACCAAACGGTTCCAGTACCTTGACTCTATAGTCAACTATCGTCGATACCGGATTGCCCGTTAGCCTCAGGTTTTCTAGGCACGGTAGATGACCGATGTGTTTCACCTCCTCGATCTTCTCGATACGATTACAGCTCACGTCTAATCCCTCCAACGAATATAATTTTGAAAAACTGGCGAGGGACGTGAGTTTGTTCTGCGACAGGTCGATGTAGACGATATATCCGAGTTTCGTGTGAAGATCGTCCGGCAGACTGGTAAAATTATTAGACGCTAGATACAATTGAGATAATCTGGGCAACAACGTCACGTTGGAGATCTCGGACAAGTGATTGTTGTTCAGCGTCAGGCATTCTATGTGCGGCAGTAGCTTAATCGCCTCGTCTATAACTTCTATGCGATTATCGCTGAGATCTAAGTGCGTCACTTTCATCCATACGTGAGAGTCGTTGGCGTTTTCGATAATTTTGTGAACCTCCTCGCACATGGCCAGCTCCACGATGTTTCTGAGCTTGGTATTGGTAACTTTCAGTGTGACCACGGTATCCCGAAGATTTCCCATGTTGTAAATTTTATCAACCGGATATTGATCGATCGTTAGATGCCGCACATTTTTGAAGGTGGATAACTCGATGGACAAGGCGGACGGATATATGTTGCTGGTTTTGTAAGGCTCCGAGCTTCCTTCGATCGTGAGGCTGGTTAAGCGCGAATTAAAATCCAAAACGTGACTGAAGTCGTATTCCTTATCTACAGCTTCCGTCAATGGGCACGGCTGCTTCAATCTTTCGCTGATTGCGTACAGCTGAAAGTAAAAGGACAGACGTGTTAGTGTCTTCGTAACACAAATCTTCATCGATCAAGAGCTAAGCTATCTTAATTACCTGTACGGGATTGAACTTGTAGCTTGTCGAAGCATGCAGCAAAGTGTCGCCCGTTACAAAAAATTCCAACGCCATGCTCTGCACCAGGAAATATATATCGTACTCGTGGAGATTTAAGAATAGGGCCAATTCCCTGGGCATTGCCTTCTTCAAGTAATTATAAACCGTATTGAGATAGGCCTCGAGACTCTGTCTACGCTTCTCCACGAAAACCTCACACTTATTGCCTATCAGCTTCTTCGGAGGTAAAATGTCCTTCTCGACGCAGTACTTGGAGACAAAGTTCTCGTGTAACGCCGCAAATGAGCTGTACCTTTAATACAAAAGAGAAGTCACAAATTTTTTTCTTTTCCTTTGATTTTTCTTACTTTGCACATGTAAATTTTGCGCTTTATTATCTTTATCTTAATCAACTTTAACAAAAATGAGAAATTGCTTCGCCAGTAAATAATTAACTTTAATTAACTACTACATATACAATTTATAATCAACTATATAACAAAATATATATAAAATCTTAAGCTTTTGCACACATGCACACGCACGTGTATTGTGCAGTTTGTGCACTCAATGAGGCGCAAAATTTCGTCGGATACGAGAACGAGCGGCGAGTGTCAAAGTCTACCTGTGTTTGACGGTCCATTTGATCGACGCGATTCCAACCTCGATGCAGTAGTACGTGACCCCGTCCACCGTCTCGACCGACGGTATTTTCAGGTGGACGTTCTCCTGATTCAACAGCAGACACGCCATGACGAGCGATTTTTCGACTTATACGTGGCAAAGGTCGCCTGCGGCCGCGGATGAACGGGGACCAGGAGGTTATCCTGGTAATCGTCGGGCTGTGCCGTCGTATGTCGTATATCGTGTGGAACAGCGCAGCGCGGCGCATTTAGAGACAGACTCCGCGATTCCCGCGCGCCGCGCGAGACATCGCGATTATGTACGCGCGCACACCGCCTCCGCGCCGCTTATCACCGACGTATCCTACGTTGCCGCAAAACGAGGGAGACGAGACCGCGACAGGCGTGCGCGATGTACGCATCTTTGACAGCTGTCACGGATCGCGACATCGCGAGAGGAAATAATAATAATAAATAAAAAGAGAGGAACAGCTCGCGCGTACGCTGCTCCCATCTCACGGCGGAATGCCGACATACGAGTCCGCACGACGCGGATGGACCCGGCCGGCCAGTCCATCGACCATCGATTACCGCTTCTCAGCTTCGAATAATTTTCTACGAATTTAATTTGCAAAACTGAAGGTACATATATACATTTCGTGTCAATCGCTGTGTTTTTATCTTAATAATAAAGAAAATACGCGCGAGCATCATCAGATTGTTGACGAGCTCTAGGTCGCACAAACCGGATACATAATACATCTCGTGTAATAGTGTATTTACTTCTACGGACGATATTAGATTCATAAATATTCATTGCATATGTTTATTAAAAGATCTTATAATCCTTTTAGTTCCTTCTGATCTAATAATTTTTACAATTATTTCTTCAAAATTGTTAATAAAAATAAAATACTGAAAGCACTTTTCATAAACATATAAATTAGCTCATATTTATCATCGTATGTAAAGAAACTGTTATATATTTAGAGACAACAAAGTGTCTCCATCCACAGGCACCACGAAATGGCGTGATTAAGAAAAAACCCGACAAGTGGAGAATCCGAGTTCTCCATGCAACCAATTCACTTTCGCCTAGTGATAAATTATGTTTGTTTCAATTTATTGGTGGGACAAGCTGGTATTGCCAAGACCCACCTTCCAAAAATTAGAAATGATTTATAAAAAGTTTTTACTTAAATATAAAATATAAAAAATAGAATAATCTGCAAAAAAATAAATATTCTGTCCCTTATTATAACTTTATAACCGATTGTGATTATTTTTATACATGAGAAAGTGTTTATGTCTAACTCCATCTAGAATATTGAAGTTGACACAACAGGGAAACACGACTGTTGTCGAGTGCGACGAATGTTCGACAATGTCGTTTGGTTGGCAGAACTAAACATGTATAGGTATAGCCGAATAGCGTCCATCCATAGGCATTACGAAACTGTGTGGTTAAAAAAAACCTGAAAAATGGAGAATCCGAGTTCGTCGGCCTATAGTTCATGAGAAAATGTTTATGTGTACGTCCATCTATAGAGTATGAAAATAACAGGGGTGTGTGGGTGTTATTTCGTTTAAAAGTTAAAGCACATCAAGGAGGTGAAACACCCTCCTGAAAAAGAATCAATTTTATGTCTAATGTTCATTTCTATCAATGCAGATTAACTTTTAATCCCGGTTTAACTTACTTTTATCTTTTTCTCGTTTTTTTTTAAATTAGAAGAACTTATTTATCATCTCTTTCTAGTTCTAAGAATTAGAAAAAGATAAAAAGTAAGTTAAACCGAGATTAAAGTTAATTTGCATTGATGGACATAAGCGTATATCTATCATTAAAACGATACAGACACTTGTGTATGTTTCCTCGTGTATTTCTTTACGACGAGCTGTCGTCTCAAACAGTGCTGGATGTTGTCTATTTGCACGACGACAAAGCAGAGATTTCGCGTAGATTAAATGACGGCATGTGAAAACGATCGTGTGCACCGTGTTCGGCATCTCGAGATCGCCCACCTCTGGGAAAGCTGATCGCGAAATCTCACGAATTTCAGCGGCGTACCGTTAAAACTCTCACTTTGCGCGTTCATCAAGCATCGAAAACCCGAGAGTTGATCAAATTCATACAATTAATCTCTATTTCGATATCGATAAATCGTCACTCAATAGATTCGAAAAAGAACCGGTTAATCTTCTACGAATAAAAATACTCGGCGTAATATGTTCGTTATTGTCTTTAAATAAGCGTGACGGTCGACTTGAGTAACGCTGTCGCTTTCGGAGCGGAATGCCGGCCGATACCGCAAATCATTTTCTTCGAGGCAACGAGCTCTCGTTACGAGTTACGTTCGTCGTCGAAGGAACGAGCCACGAGGAGAACGACGTCTCGCTCGCTTATTTCTTGCTTATATTCCATTGTCGTGCGCGACAGGAGCGAACGCCGGTTCGGCTCCTCGCGCGCGATCCTCGCATTTCTCAATTCTCCGTCACGGTTTCGGAGCGCGATGGACGGCACGTACGTACGCTATCAGCTGGCTCTTGTCTCTCGCGTTCCTTCGATACGCTCTACCTGTTCTCCTCGTTCTCATCTCCTCCGGCTGCAAATCCATTTTTCTCGCCCGCGCGAAAAAAAACCGCGACAAAAACGTTACGAATTCCTGCGAGAAAGGCGTAGATACGAATTACGAATATTCTCTCCTTAGAGAAATGAAATTTTGGAAATGAGTGCTGGTATATTAAAAAAAAATAGGAAGAAATAAGATTCTGAATTCTGAGGAACCGAAATATATTACAGATACATTATACTTTTTTTCTCACAAAACGTTTATATAAAAATACAATTCCGCGTTATCTCTATTTATCTCTGGTCTCTCTTGAAGCAAACGCGAATAATTTAGTCTTTTTTTTTAATCAGTTGCGAGTTCTTTCCGATGAGAATCTTTTGACTGATGCGATATTCTTGATATCTGTCGATATCCTTGATAATGACTCGGCTCTTCCGGATGGGAGTCTTTCGCACACGTCGTGGACCGTGAGAATCCATCTGCATGGCGTTCCATCGTTGTCGATGAGCCACCCACCGAGAAGGGAAGAGTGATATCGGAATACCTGTAAGATAGAATATAGATGTAGAATGTAGATGGAATACGAAGAGAGCGAATGGGAGTAACTCGAACGCGATTTTGCGTATTTATCGAGCGACACGGGACGAATTACGAATGGCGTCCAGCAACGAAAGATCGCATTCGGTTCTGCCTAATGCCAGGGGCCAGGCCGCGCTGCCACGAAACGAGCTCGCTCGCTCGCTCGCTCGCTCATTCATGGCAGCTCCCATTGGCAACAACCTGTTGCCGCAGTGACGTAACCGGCACCTCCTATCGGAGGCGCTACGTCAAACAATGCAACTGATTACGCCGACGCGACGTGCGGATTAGACGCGCGGAGCTAACGAAAAGTACTTAGATATATAGAGAGCTCTCTCTCCCAGGGAAATTTCAAGTCATTCTTTACGATCCCATTAAAAGTATTGGAACATTCATCTTCAGGGACATGTACATTTCGTTTTTTTGTTTGGTTTAAATTCTAATATTACTGACAAAGTAAAGACGAAAGATGTTCGTCGCAAAGTTTTTCAATTTTCCAACCCTCTTCTTTCTGTGTTTAATTGCTATGGAATTTAAATTGGACAGAACGTAGCTAAATAAGAAATTAAATCGTTCTTTCTAACTTTAAAAGTCCCTGAAGAGATCGCCGGTAGGAGTCGTCGAAATCAGTGATAGGAGGACAGGATTTGCCGTTCAATGTGAAATTTTAATCATTATAAATTACAACAAAGAGGGAATCCTAAATAATCTCTACGTAATCTGAGAAAAAACTGTGTAATTAATCTCGCGGAAAGACCGTTTTATTGATGGCGCTAATGCGGCTTTTAAGATATTGCCCGTGTAAAAAAAGTCGTTAGAGTCCCGTTCCTCGCGAGCGCGAGCGCGAGCGGCGAGATACGAACGGGGGCCGGGGCCCCCACGGGCCCCGTTAATTACGCCACTGCCAGGTCGGATGCTGCGTCAGGAGCAATGGCGGCTTACCTGGCTCGCCTGGCTGGCCCGCCCCTCCGCCCCTTTTACCTCTTTACCTGCGCCGCGTTCCTCGGGGCTCGGGGGCAAGCCGACGAACCTGTTGCCCGTTCCCATCCAGTGTCGTGACGGTTTCGTTCTTACGCGGTGGTACGTGTGCTCTCGCGGGGCGCGCGCGCGCGCACGCACGCGTTCAGGTGTTGCGGCAATCGGCGCGGCGGCGGAAAACGCGCGACGGAAACGTGCGAGGCGCGGCGGAGAGAAACGCGCGTCGCGTCGCGTCGCCAGGTGGGCCAGGTACGCTCGGCGCCCGACGGACGATCGGTGAGAGTTTCCTTCGCGTCGACGCGACGCGTCATCGTCGGCTGTGCTTGTGTGTTGTTACACCGAGATCGCTACTCGAACTCGACCACCGACAGTGCCGACTCCGATACTCCGATCCACGATCGGCAGAACGATTCTCGGAACTCGGCGGCGACGGCGGCGGAATATAAGGCGGCGACGCTCACGTCGCTCTCCCGGATGTATCGTCGTAGAAAATATCCGCTGTTAGCTGTTGTCGTTTGCCCGAGATCGATCGCTTGTTTTCGCGATCGCGCCAGCGAGACGGGACGTTTTCGCGAGACCGAATCTTCCCGAGTGACGCGAGGGAGATGTGTCGCTGTCGGTTGGCGCGATTTTCTCGAAAGGAAGCTGCGGAGAAAAACTGAGAGTTGGCGCTCGCTGTGACAAAAGTCGGTGACTTTAGACGTCCGCGGAGATAGTTCGGTGCGCGAAGAAAGGATTGCGAAGGCGCCGTCGGGTGTAAAAATTAAAATTAAGTGCAGTGAGAGTGGATAGTGGTGGATCATAATCTATCGGTATAAGGACGTCGTTTGGAGCTGCTCCTGCCTCCTACCTCGGGCAACCCTCGTCCCTCCGTCGCGCTTCTCGGATCGAGGACGGTGAGTTTCACAATCGCGAACCGATCGATCCTTTCCGAGACAGATATATTGAGCTCACTGCCCCAAATATTTTTTTTCCCTCCGCGCCTGAAACGAGGCGAACGATTCTATAAAAAAACAACGCGGGTTAACGAGGGTACATGTGATTTCATTTGCGAGAGGTTTTTCCTTTTTTGGTGTGTCGCGGACGACGATTTACCCTGTTAAATATTTAAAGGATGAAATTGAATTCAGTACCTCGAGTTAAATAACATTTTGCTATTTTTTTTTAACTACCATGCGCGTCGAGATGTATTATTTTAACACAAAATTAGAATTATTTTAACTTCATTGTTTAAATTAACGACATATGGAGTGGGAGCAGTGGCGACCTATAGAAGTACTTAAAAATTACTCAAATTGAGTAATTTGACACTAGGAATTTAACAGTGTACATCTGATAACGTGGAGGTATACGCGTGTAATTACGGCGGCATTGTTTACGCCGCGCCGCCGCGAGAGAAACGACGCGCGTAATCGCGACGCGGAGCTGAGGCGCGTAGCGAGGTGTCAGGACGGCGTGAAGGAAGCGCGCGCGATGTGGGATCGTGTGACTCACAAGTCACACCCGAGCGAAGCGAGTCGTCGCGCAGGCAGGTAGATATTTCGGTTGTAGGCGTATTCCCGCATTCCTGTCACGTACCGACCGAAAAAAAGACCCGTCTCCGAGAACGCTCCTCCGAGAGAGACGATGGGGAGGGGGGGGGGGGAGAAAGAATCATGTAAATGTAATCCTTAGTCATCGAGCGATCGAAATCGTTGGAATGCGTCGTGAAGCACGAACAAATTTAGGAGCACGCACGTAATCATGCATGGATGACACTAATTCTGTATACCTTTAGAGGTAAAGAATTGTATCTCCAGTTTTTTTTCAGATATAGCGTTATTGACAGTTGTACTATTAACCATGCCAGTTAGGTTACATCATTGAAGACTCGATTAATCAAATTGCTACTTTTACTTTATACCTAAAAAAATCATTCTCTCCATTTAAAACTTTAAATCTTGTTTTCTCTAAATTTTTAATACGATACCTCTAAGGTGAAGAATTATAAGTGTTAAACGAAATAACAAAATCGGTGAGATTTAATAAGTATGTGAGATCTAATAAGAATTCTTTAAATTAATTCGTTAATTTCCAATCACGTTTCTTTTCTTTTTTACATTTTTTCAATGAGATTTTTTGTACGAATTTTCGGCTATTTTATACGTATCTTAAATTTCATTAAGAGCTTCTGTCGCAGTTCATTCAGATTATTCTGAAGATAAACGTAAATCTGGCGAAGTTGGAAAGTACGTAGTTTGTGGCAACGGGCGGGGTGTGAAAATTACAACTGAAAATATTATATGTATTTTACTCCGCTGGGAGAGAGGGAGAGAGAGAGCTAGCCGTCCGATTTTCAACATCTTACTGCGTAATCTTCTCTTGCATTATATATGCGGCGCGATAAAAAAATCTCTATTATTTCATAAACGAAGAATTTTTTTTCCTTCAGCCATTACGTAACTTCCTCAATTTCTGAACTCTATTTCGCGATTGTCTTTTTCTCCCATACTCGTACATTTGGAGATTCGAGTATAATTTGCGAGAATTGTTAGTTAAAGTAGCCGCGTATTCACATGCCCACCAGAACAGTGCCCTTCTGTGGCTTTAAACTTAGTACCGTCGTCTTTCTCGCAGCTCGCCGTTTCCAATTACGTACTTGGAACGAGAGAGAGAGAGAGAGAAGGAAGGAGAGAGGGACGAAGACGGAGAGGATAGTCCGGCGAACGAGAGAGAACGGAGGATGCTGGATGCCGTGAGACCGTTCGTCGAAGCAACACCCGTGATCATAGCGGAGGTGAGTGTCCGCTCTTTCTTCTGCTTGGAATGTTGCGTTGTTTCTCGTCTCCCGTATCGAGGAACGAAGAAGCACCCACGATCAGATCTCGACGATACCCGATATATTATCGTGTTTCTTTTTTAAATCAATCCGTATTGTCTCTCGTGAAGAGCGGCTCTCGGCTTCTCTTAGAAACGAAATTCGTGATGCTCTCGCGGAAACCGATTGATCCTCGCATCCACAACGCTCGACTCCATTAATCATCTCTTAATTCAACTTAATTAAATTCAATCGAGCTGCGATCGAGTCGCCCGGTATATTTTTCTGCGTGTCGCGCTCGTGGCTCTTCGCCTCTCGTTCGACAATTCGACGGTCGAAGAGGAGCACCGCGTGTCATGAGATCATTTCGTAGCTCATCGATTTCTCGGCACGGAATTTGATTAAGCAAAGTGCAGTTGCGCTTTGCGGAAAATGACGCAATTAAGCGTGCCGAACGCGGCGATGGAATTTAATTTACACCCCAGAGCGCCCAAAATCGACGGGAAATTCCCCTTGTTCTTGTTTGAGCTCGTAGAAATTATAATTAATGAAAAGATTCAAATATGGTCCAAACATTATTCATCATGGTACGAAAAGAGAAAACGGATCATCGTGAACAATACATAGAGATAAGAGATCGCCTGTCTAGTTTGAATTAAATCAACCTACTGCTTCGTAGCGACGACGTTTTATTTAATTCAAACTAGACGGGCGATCTCTTATCTCTATATTGTTTACGCGATGATCCGTTTTCTCTTTTCGTATCACGATGAATGTTTGGACTGTATTCAATCTTTTTGTTAATTATAATTTCTACGAGCTCAAACAAAGACAATGAGAATTCCCCGTCGATTTGTGGCGCTCTGGGATACAAATTATATTCTACTCGACCATCACTGTGATTTAATTTTATTGGTAAGAATCAGAAAGCATTTTGCAGCACGAACACGAAACTTGTGCGAATTTGTAATGTGCAGTTCGCCGCATATTTTCGACGTGAATTTAAAATAGCTGTTGCTACGCTACCCGGCCACCCCTGCCTTGTATCACGTACTCTTATCAAAGTATGCGAGGTAAAACGGAGTGCTATACAAAGCCATCTTTCAGTCGCGAATGTAGACGTTAACTTGATACGAACCGCATCGTATCGTTCTCATATTGAAAACGGAAGAGCTGAATTAAGATAAATAACTCGTATTACGCACACGACAAAAGTGCGTGTCTATTTCTTCATTCGCCGAGTCACTTCTTTTTGTTTGCTTCTACTTTCTGTGACGTAATTTCTGCGGCACATTCGCGCGGAACGTCGTGGAAAATCGAATGAAAAATTGTCAGGAGTCAGTCTATCGGAAAAGCTGTGAAACGGAGTTTTTACAGTAATACTCACGAAGCGCAGTCGACAAATCTGACGCAAGTACTATCCGAGGATGGCTACTCCTAAGAATTGAAAACTTCCCTTCGATCCCCTTTCAAAAAGAAACCATAAAGCTATAATAGGGAAGCATCTCCCGCAGGTCAAATAATACTCGAGGGAAAGACGAAGGACAAATAATAACCGCGGCAAGTGATCGTTCGCGTGAATGGCGGAGCATTAAAAAAAAAAAGGGTCGCAAATGGAGAAACCCATTGAGACTTCGGTATACGTCCACGCTTCGCATAGTGCAAACGTCGGTAAGGACACCGTTAATATATAGCGACGAATTCCGGAACATTAGGCTAGATCCTTTCGTTCGTGCTCTCGTGGACTCGGGCAGTAACCGTGGACCATAAGCCGTTCTCGCCGTTCCTCGCAGCCTCCGTACATTCAGCATGCGCGCTCGGCTGCAGCCAGACGACTCACCATCTCGTTTCACTTTGATGTTGTGACCGCGCCGCATTCCTTCTCTCCTTTACCACCGCGTCCCCGTTTACCCGTTTCCTCCGTACGCTCTTCTGCATCCTCTCGAACCGGCTCTCTCCCTCTCTCTTTCTCTTTCTCTTGCGCGCTCTCGCGCTGTCCTCTTCCACCTGTCTTTCCCTCTCTCTCTTCCTCGTTCTCTCTACATACACTTGCGCTTTAATGCACACAAAGGAAACGCCGTAACGCCGTGAGATGAGGTCGCATCGAGACAGGAAACGTCGAGGGACGCATCGCGCACGCGCGCGTGTGTTTTCTCCCAAAAGCCCGAGTTTTCCGTAACTTTACATCTCTTGTTCGCACCGGGTACCGCGACAATTCATCACGGCGATGTTTCTCCCTAAAGTAGCATGCCCGCACGTGGAAAAGCACTATTTCCTTCTTTAATTGTGTCACTGTATATCTACCCCATTTTTATCGACTCGCTAAACTTTCACCGGCACCGGCCCCTAGCACAGAGATAATTTCTTGATATAAATCCTGGTAATTATTCTAATAAATTATGGCAACAAGCAGACGTGCTATTCTGACAAAATTTTTTTCTATTTATTTGTATAATCTTATTTCATTCCGTGCGTTTATCTCGATGTCTTCTCCGATTTAGTTAACGTAATCTTTCGCAATTAACGCAGTTTACGATGTTTTTATATTTTTGTTTCGTGCAGCTCGCGAAATATACTCTCTACCATAGGATCGCGTCTGATGCACCGGGCTCATCGTTTTTGCCGCAAGTTCTCTCGTATCGGGACGATACGGCACCACGTGGCTACTTTCTCGAGTGCACTCGATTGCAGTGGGCACGCACGAGTCCGGCGAAAGTATCGAGGTAAGAGTGCTCGACGGCGCCACGGCGAATCCGCACGTTCTCTCACCTCCTAGCTTCGGCTTTGCCGCTCTCCTCCTCTCGTTTTCCTCGATCTCTATATAGGTTTCCGTTCTTGCCTCTTTTCCCGCCCTCTCGGCACACCCGACCGTGATCGATTAAAGTTTCGAATGGAAGCGCCTCATTCCTCCTTTCCGAATTCGAAGTGCGCTTCAATCCTGGACTTCGACTTCTCACGCGGCAATTTGCGCAAGGTAGTGAAAGAGGTAGAGCGGGTGTATAATCCTGGGACTGGCTCGATGTGATCGGATTCCGTGGAACTACTCCTGAAACCTTTGGTTTCCCTCAGCTCGTCGCCCGCGCCGTGCGTTTCTAACATTCTACGGTCCTACCTCGTTTGCTAAGATTCGCCGGATGTATTTCCGATATCTTTTAAATTCAAATCACGGAGGATGTTACTTTCATTAAGAAATTTAGGATAAAATTACGGTGTAAAAGAAATGGAATTGGAATACTTTCTTAAATTGGGATATTTTCCGAAATAAAATGGCTTTGATGTTTTAAAATGGAATATAAGTAGCGGCACAATGAGTGAGAATATTGTTTTTTTATAATATCTTGTTAAAAGATTGTGAAAAGAGCCATTTCTCTGTAGTTTAAAGATAGATCTAGTTACTCGCATTAATTAATTCTTCTCCCTCTGCGAACGTAGTGATTAGCGAATAAAGGCGTTTATCGAAGCGCGCAAATTACAGTGCGGAGAGATAAAAAGGGGTTCTCCGCCGCCGGGTGTTGTGAATGCTTTAACAGATTTTTGTATAGCGTCTCTCACAATAACGATAATATTTCAAGTAAGAACATTGAACGGGGCGTTACACAAAAGAGTTTCTTTGCTCGTTTATTTATTTTCTGTATAGCCCGACGAGTCTAGGGGATCGACGGAACAATGTGAAAAACCGTTTGCGATTATGTTACGACGAACGGAAAGGAAAGCACTATCTTTTCTCATGGTTACCGCAACATGATTTTCGATCCTCACAGTTTTCGCGTTTTTTTTTCCAAGTGGAATGGTCCTATCTACAATTCGACTCTTCGAAGAACGCTGAGGTCGTGAAACCATCGAGCGAAAAGTTAACTTGCGATAACTCCGATTACGATCTAAAAAAATCGCTGCGGTTTTCTGAGAAAAAGCGCAAAGTTGCGCTACGTTCGTGAATGGCGAAATCATGAGATAAGCAAAAGAGTACGTGATTTGTAACTCTCTTTTATTCGCGTAAAATACAAGTTTTTGAAACCGGGTAAAAAAATTGGCTGATAGAGAAACGCAAATATTTCCGCTTGATGGGTTCTCTTTTGAGACACGTATTTTTTTCACAAGTTCTCTTATGTTAAGAGGGTGACACATCTCTTTAAAAAATATTTTTACACGTCACTTTTAATCCTGGAATTTTGGAAAAATTAATATGTCGTTAACCGTGTACCGCGAAAGCCGACACTAAACAAATCGGTCGATTTTACGGACATATTCCTAGCTAAACTGCGGTGGCGAGCGCCACGTGAATGGCATGGGTGATGTATCGATGGCAATATTCACCTGTTTTACGTGAAATACGAAAGTATGCCGGCGTCGCAGCTCCGTAGATCCTCGATATTGCACACAGGACTGAATTATGAGAGCGTTGGCTTCTACCCCGCGGCCACCAGATACCGTGCATGAATATTGCCTCCCATCTCTGCCTGGATAGATTCGTTTTGTATTTCTAAGCTGTCATCGATATTTTTAGATCGGACATTGGCTGTTTGTTTGATATAATCGTCTCATTTTTCTAATTTTGCGTCTTATGCAATATACTTAATATAATAACGCAATGATACCTGACAACACGTAAAACTAAATGCAAAATGTGTCACTTGACCTAACTGTCTCGGAGAATTTCCGGAGTACACACGTTATATAAAAAGAAATACTTCAAAATATTATAATATTTTGAATATATATCAAATAAAATATTCAATAAATACTTTAAAATTATTCATAATTATATATATATTAAAAATCTCATTCTAAATAAATACGTATATGTAAAATAACAAGGATATAATACTTTATACCATCATGATGCAAAAGATAGAAACAGTTTTTAATCAGTTTCAATACTGTCATTACAAGTTCACTTATTGCGAGTCTCATTTACATCGTATAATATATGCTCGCATCAAGCGTCTCTCTTTCGCTCGCAAACTTTTTAACAAAATTCCGGAATACGTGCGCATTTGATGCCTGCATGTTCGACAGAGCGGACGGTCGCGGGTCTCGACCTTTTGGTTTTCCGAACACGATTAAATGGCGCGTATGAAACGAAAGAAAGTAGGTGCAGGTCTAAGGAGGGAATCTAAGCGAAAAGAGAATTCGGGATGCGCGACACCGAGTGCTCGCGCCAGATGACTTATCTTCTCTTTCAAGATCTCTTTCTCTTTAATAAATTTGCCGTCTCTTGAACGAAAGAGGGACTGTGCTTTTCTCTACAGTAAATGGATTACGCGCCTATACGGCCATTAGATGAAATTTATTGGGTAGAAGGACTTGCGCAGACGAAAAGCAATATCGATCTTAATATTTTATAATCATTTTACGTCTTCTTTCTTTGTGTCTATGCAAGACGTAAAAAATAAAACCTGCTAGCATGTGATAATACTTTAATAATGTATTAGGATCCTGAAGATTAATAATTAGAATCGAAAAATTTAACATGAAAATGTCGAGGCTACAATAATTTTCCAGTTATAAGCGATCAGTGTAACAGGATCGCGTAAAGCCCGCTCGCTATTGTCTGTAAATGCACTGTCATCTTTTATTGACTCTCACATTTCAAGTGATATTGACCTTTATACTCAATTAGTTTTACGACTTTTACACGTAGTACGATATACAATTAACATTAATTCCGGTCGACATCTTTATATTCAACTCTCTCTATAATATTTAAGAAATTATTTTTCGTTTATATGAGTTAGAAGCTCGATTATTTCATTTTGTGAAAGAAAGGAAAGAGTCAACGAATAGGTAAATAGTTGATAGATCAGTACACGTATAAATGTAATCATGGATTTGACGCGAACGTGATACTAACTTTGATAGCTTATAATTTGAAAAATATTGTGACTTCGACAATTTTACAACAGAATTTTCAGATTTAATTGACCTCTATTTAAATATTGTATAGTAATTGTGGAACACTCTATATGCATTTGCCAACAAATTAATCTCTTTTAAATGAGTTTAAACCTGATACATATCGCAATAAGCCTGGCACTTTTATTTTGCTGATCGCAACTTTAATAATCTGACTTTGAAATCACTAAATATTACGTTGCCACGTTACTCTTGCTTTTACATCATCACAAATCTTCTTTTACTTAAACTCGATCCGAGTTTAATTTTAATTATAAACATAAACTAGAATGAAGAACTATATCAAAGGAAGTATACATTTTAAACACACACACGCACACACACACACACACACACCATACATAAATTCGATTTAAATATAGTAATCCAATAGGGATATAGAATTGAAAATTGCAGAGAGGTATTTCCATAGCTCATGTCAAAACTGACAGGAAATACGTGTCTCGGAGAGAGACGTAGCGGAGCAAGATGTGCACGTTAGGGAAATAAACTCGAGTCGTCTCTCATCGCCCTTCGTATCTCCACGATTTGCGGCGAAGCGCACTTTACATCGCTCTCGGTATACATGTATATTATTCCGTCCGTTAGCGTGATCCATCACGCTCAGGTAATTGTAGCGAATCGTGAGATTTAATTCTCAGACGTGATTTAATCGATCCAACGTTATACATTGTATCGAAGTGCAGGATCTATTATAAAATACCGAGTTTCGGGTTTCGCCGCTAATCATGCATACGGACGTTGCACGCGCGCTCCGTTATTTCAACGTCCCGGTGCGCGATAGATTAGCGAGGGTTTTCGCGCTGGCGAATGGCGGAATGAAAACGAGATCCGAATTTGCGAGGCGTGAGATCGTCGCCCTCATGGCGCGCACGTGTCTCGTTTTCGGCTTCGAGTTTCCGCCCGACGCGTCGCTCTCGCACCACCGGCCTTTTCCGCAATTTACTCTCCCTCGTTCGAAGCGCGTTAACGGCCATTACCATTTTTCGTCTGGAGCCTCTCGCGAGCTTATCTCCGGTGTCTGCCGCAAGAAAAACTCCTCGTCATTAATAACAACATTTTTGCCCTGTCCGCTCGAATTTTTGTTTTATTTTACTTAAATTCCCTGTTTCGAATATATCTTTAGATAATTATCTTATTAATTACGTATTAAAATTTAACGAGTCCTGCCCCTATTTACGAAAAAAGAGTTTATTTCTACTTCCTCGATTTGTTCACTCGCACAAACGAGGGCGATCGAGCGGGAGTTGCGTTAAACCTTCCGCGTACATCGTGCGTGCGCTCGACGGGGAGCAGACGAAACGCAAAAGAAGCTGCAGTCCGGAGCCACGTCCGGTTGTTGATCCGCCTGGTTTGCAGACTACAGGCGATGCGTGTGTCGAGCAAGCGCGTTCTCGCGGTGTATGCCGATGAATGTTCTTATACGATGCAATCGTACGGTCGACACATTGGCGTAACATTCGGTGGATCGTTAAACCATTTCCGCATATGTTCCAAGTGTTTCGAGAACCGCGCAAACATTGTATAACGAATAAAATCAGATTTAATGTCGCCACCGCGAGAAATTGACCCTCATATTGATTTAATTTCTCAATAAAAATAACTCATCATTTAATATAACATTATCTAATTATTTTTTTTTTTTAATGGAAGGTTTCAGTGCGTATTTACGTTTAATAACCGCGAGGATACGCCGTTTCTCGTTCAGAAAATATTGTATGCTTATTTAAATCGGTATGCGTCACGCACCGCTGACGCACAGACGGAGGACACGCGCTCCTCTCCACTCTTTGACTCTTCTTCTATTTCTTCTTCATCTCCGCCCTTCAGCGAGAACTTCTCTCAGTATCGTCCCAAGCGTCCATCGCGAGGGAAGCCGCGATTTTTCAACGGTGTTCTTTTACGTACAACATCTAACGCGATGTGCGTCCGATCGACCTAAAAGTTTCCGAAATTTTGGCTGATCGAAAATAAATCGAGTTAAAATTACAATATCAATAACAACAGTACGGTACAGTAGTACAGCAGAAACGTTACTATATCTTCTAAAAAGTAAAATAAAGGATGATATTTTTTACTAACTAAATCTTTACGGAAAAATTGATAGTTGAGGTAAATAGTAATTATTTCTTATCGGAATATGACGGGATATAGGATCTTAACGGACATTAGTAATTTATTTTTAAACAGAAGCCATTTTTCGAATTATGCGAGGTTTCGTTTGGGACTTTCGTAGGATCGGATGAATTTTATCTACCATGGAGGACATTGTCATTCCCAGTGCCTCAGGAACCTCATCGCGGGTGGCGGCACACGTGCGATGCGATCGAACATCGTCACGTAGCGGTCGGTGAA
The DNA here is from genome assembly GCF_030848805.1 of Temnothorax longispinosus. Taxonomy (NCBI): domain Eukaryota; kingdom Metazoa; phylum Arthropoda; class Insecta; order Hymenoptera; family Formicidae; genus Temnothorax; species Temnothorax longispinosus. The sequence goes on along the minus strand of NC_092363.1, from coordinate 6,679,488 downwards.
CCGTCAGCTGTAACACACCCGGGGCGAGCTGAATATTAAGAATCGCCGAACAATTATTAAGAAGCGCGGTGCGGCGCGGGGATCGGGGATCGGCAAAATTACGGCGTTTGTAGCTGAAAAGACATTCCCGGCGTACGTGCCCGCAATCCCCGATGGATGGATATACGCAATCGCTTCAATTTCGGCATTGTTTCGCGCGCGCGCGCGATGCACGTCGCTGCGCACATTCCTTTCGCGCTCCCTTTCTCGGTTTTGTCTCGCGCTTCCCCGAATCTCGATTACGGTCGAGGTATGCGCGAATCCACAAGCGTGGCTAAATCGCGACTTCAAGATACTTTGGCCGACTTCGAGACCCGTCCGTTACTTCGCCTGTACTTAACGTCGCCTTATCATTTTTATCGATTCGTCGCAGCGTTTCCGAAGATTTTTTTCAACGGTTCGAAATCAATGCAGCGCGCAGCGTTGAGAAGTGTGCATGCAGGAAAATAATCTCCATTATATTTATTCATGGCGATGAAAAAGGCGAAAGTTGGTATAGGGCACACCCGCGCCCACCCTTTCCATGTCTACAACGGTTCAAAATTGAATTCGCTCTCTTATATCCGCTTTAAATAAAATTCTCCCGGCTCGCGGACTGCACGAGAGGGCACGGAGAGGCCCGACCGAAAATCATTCCAACTTTTCATCTCAAGTGCCTTCCTCGGGATAGCGTATATACGAGGGCGCCGAGTGTGTTTCGTGACTTCACCTCGCCTCGCCTCGCCTATCGGGAGTTCGTTCACGTAAAGAGCACGCGCGCGATAGATCACGGGCTTTTCCGATTCGTATGGTACGTATACATATATCTGCCCGAACACTGGCCGTGCAGGACCGGCGGCGCGGCGTGCCCGTTCTAAACCGTCGAATGTATTTCATTCGGACCTTCTATATCGGCGGACGTGCTTCCTCGCCAAAGAGCAGCGCAAAAGTTGCGCCTCGTGTTTTTCCTCTTACGACGTGCAGACGATGTCGATACCAGAGTCTCGGTCCGCCGGAAAGTAAAGCGATTCGGGGGAATTGCGGTGGTGTAGATAAAAAGCCGGCGAGAACGAGGAAACGAACGTTGCGAGAACGTGCGGATTTGATCGTCGCGTGAAAAGAGTTGAGCGATGTCCAAGTGCTGCGGCTGCATCGGCGTCTGCGCGACCACCGAGGCGTATCAACCGTTAAAGACACACACCTACTCGCGCGATATCGTCCAGGAATCGTCCAGGAACGGACGGGAGGCCCTGAAAAGCCCGAGGGAACGTCGCAGGAAGCCTAGCGTTCGCTACGACGTCGTGAGAACTCCCGGATGTGGCAGGTGAGACTCTTGAGCCTTGGAGGACATTCGGGAGCAATTCTAAATCGCTTGAAAACTTGATTTTTACGAAACTCCGTTTGTGGAGGAGATTGTTATCGCGAAAGTTAAATGTTTTCTGCAATTCTAATAACACTGTACGTATGGCGAGAAAATTGAACATGCGAATTATATACAAAATAAACGTTTTTAAAGTACGGGATATGGGATGTAACGTGGCGATTCGGCCCGCTGAGAAATCATGTATAGTGTTTCAGCGGCAAACGGGCGGGGTCAAAATTTGACGTGAGCTCTCTCTCGCGCGTCGAGTCGAGAGCGCAGCGCGTCTCAAGTCTCAAGAGCGGGCACATGCGCCGCAATTATAGCGTTTTACAGATACGCGAAGCCGAGCCGGGGAGATATATCGCGCGGCGTTATTTACTCGAGCCGTCTGCGTTTATTCGGTAAACAGCCGCTTCCGTATAATAAGCGCGTGATCCACGACCGTTCTTAATAATGGCGTTTCGGAAATGTCTCTCGCTCCGACCGCCGAAATACACGACTTAATCTCGTTTGCGCGGAAAAGTGGATATTTTTAATGCACGCTCTGATAGGACGAGTTTAATCCCGCCCGCGGCGGGAATCGCGTGAGATAAGCGAGACGTATAAGTCATTGTCGTAGGAACGGCGGTCTTAAAGTTCCCCCACATAATTGAAGCCGCGAGACGCAAAGTGCTGGGTCCACTTCTTGGACGCTATACGTGAGCCATCGGTACCGTGTTCGTATCCAGCTTCTCAAGATCCATACATTTAGAACTTTGAATTTCTTATAATATAATATCATCTCTGTAATAAGACACAAACTATATCTTACATCTCTCTACACGATATCTTTATTTAGTATATAAACAAAAAAGGTATATAAAAGTAACAAGATTAGGATTATGTTATTTATCTTAAAATCTTTATACATATTTGGAAAATCTTGAATTTTTTATAATATCATCTCTATAAGACACGAACTATCTTGCATCTCTCTACACGATATCGTCCTTATCTAATATAAACAAGAAAGATATGTAAAAATAACAAGATTAGGATTTTATTATTTATCCCAAAATCTAAAAATTATTTGGTGAACCATTAAACGTGAATCATTTAATATCACTCAAGATCTATACACACACATATTTAGAATCTTGAATTTGTTACAATATCATCAATAATTCCCTACACGAACTATTACTACATAATATCGATATCACCTCTATTTGATAAAAAAAAAAAAAGATATGCGAGAACAAGATTAGAGTTACATAAGAACTTAGCTCGAAATCTTATTTCGTGAATCACCGCAGCCTCTGGCATTTTACAGCTTTAATTCTGTAGCGTCTTTCGTTTACAACATTTGCGTTGGTTTCCACTTCCGGTTCCTAGGCAATTCTCACTTTTAACAGAACCAGAAACGCGCAATCGGGTTTGAGGTGCAATCTTCCCTTTGCCATCGTTTTCGCTTGAACCAATCGCCGAGGGAACACGAACGGAATGTCGAACCGTGAATGACACGGGTTGAGAATTTCGCGAAGGTTTTCGGGGCGAGCACGAAAGGGGCGTCATGGACCTAGGGGTTGGCGAACGGGCCGCGCGGCTGGCGGAGGGCGAGAGTGCATCTCTCGGCGACGGCGGGAGGTGAAAGGTCACGTGACCGGCGCGGCGGCCAGGAACGGAGGGGATGGGGGTGGGAAGGAGGTGGAAGTCTCGTGATTTTTACACTGTCGTACGGAAGTGCTGCTGCCAGTTCCGCAGGAACTCTCGCGCGATACGGACGTCCGCGAAACGGCTGTCCACCGGGTCCACCCTGCCGCGACTGTGACCGATTGTAGTCCCGCGTTAATCCCTCTTTCTTCTGTAAACCGCTCCCTTTGTGCTTCGAAGCGAGACACTTTCCCCCCCCCCCTTTTTGTCCGCTGTGCCTTGTTTCTCGCGGCTGCTTCTGGCAGGCTGTCCAAGTATCGAAGTGACATTCTTAGATTACGCTCCAAAATTGGAACTGAAACTACTTCATCCATAAAATATGCAAGAACTGTCGCGATTCTTTTCACTTACGTTCAGTATAAATGTTTTTACGTTGGATGATAGAAATTTTTTAAATTATAATTATTTTAATAACGATAAAACAATTTTCTTATTCTATATTACGTAAAAATTGTGCGTTTAACATGATTGCTACCAAGCCACTTCGATACCGGAAAGTTAAGCTTCAAAGAGCGCCTCAGCTACGTAGAAATCGTAACGAAGAAAAAAATGTTAAATTAGATAGTATAAAAAGTTTGTAATTATACAGTTTAATTAACGTTATTTCAAGATACATTCGAGTGTATTGTTTTAAAATGAATCTCGTCTCTATTATTCGCTCTAATTCTCCATTTACCGTGTTCAATCTGACATTTCATAGAAAAGTTTTCATCGAAAACTCGCAAGCTCGGAAAGCCAGTTAGTCGTCTAATGCCGTTCGCGTCCGTTATATCTCAGGATAAAAGTTTTGAAAAATAAATCAGAGAAATAAAATTTATTTTGCTGCAAAGTGTCCCCGTACAAACCAAAGCTTATGAACGGACGATGTGGAATTGGAGCTCTCTTCTCGAATTTTAACCGGCGAGAGAGTTTTGATGTGTTCGAGCTTCAATTTGTCCGAGTCTATTATTCACACGTGGCAGTGTGACATAATCTGACATAATCTCTACGTCTGTCTGTTATCGCTGCTGTTAGCCCCGTTCTGCGTGGCGCAAATAATGCATCTATTGGACCAAAATTGCCGTGTTTCACGACCATAAGAACTCTAATTAATATCGTTGTGCAACTAGCTCGGTGCTGAAGATCAAAGAGCAATTTCACCTTCAACGAACAGCTTCAAATTTACAGAGTTACTAATAAATCGTTACACTGTCATCGCAAATGGCGAGGTTCTATGCTTAAATTAACAAACTTTATATAATATGTGAAATATTCAATGCATATCGAATGCGAAAAGTTCACCGATGTATTTCGATAAAAGATTCCATCGGGAAACTAAATATAATCGAGCTTCATCAGTTTTAATTCGATATGACCGTTCTCTCAATTCCCGGCGTTAAATATTCAATCATTATCCATCGCGTAAAACTGTTCGCGAGATAAAATTGTCCGTTGTAATTTATCTAATAATTACGTGATATCTCTGGTAAATTATTGGCGACTTTGGAAATAACAATTCGGCCAAGCTTCTCTCTCGCGTAAGCACGCTCGTTATGAATTACTCGAAATGTAGCCGGGCCGCTCTGTGTTTGGCTCTTTCGCAATTTATTTATTTTAATTAGAACGGCATTTTTCGTCCTTTATCGCACAAATATTCCGTTTTAATGGCATCTAACAGCGTTCCCTTTTATTTGCAATTTCTCGTTATACGTTCGTTAGACACTTCTCCCTTTTTTTTTCTTTCTGCGTCGTATCCCGCTAACGAACGACGTTATTTCACGTCGCAGGCTGCGAATTGTGCGTTCGTACCGCTGCGGCCGTGTCGTGGGGTGAAAGTGAATAAAGTCGTGTATGACGTGCACGCGTGTCGCGTGCATACGCTTCGATTCGTGTGCTCGCCGCGGGTGCCGACCACGGGCGGTCGATCGATCGCAGGAAATTCCTCCAGTTCGGATCGCGCAGGGACATCGATCGTACGATCGATCCGCTCCTACTTTGTACGCTGGATACCAAATCGAGGTGAGGAATTGTCGGAATATCGATAGGGTTACCGTGCCGCGGGGCACTGCTGGTCGAGAGCATTTCGAAGATGAACCTCCGGTGGTTGGCTCATCGACAAACTAATCAGCGATAAACTAATTTCGTAGCAGTAAACGATTATCGGCGTCTAATGGTCTATTATTAAGACTCTTAATGTAACAATAGCTCATTAGTTGTATATATATGTATATATATTTGTAAATATTATTAATGATATATAAAAAACTTTTACAATGGTTCATTCATAAAACTTAACGTGTCGTTGTCCTAAATCTTGGCATTCAATTCCAGCCGTCTATTTCGCTACCTCGATCGACATAACACCGCCAATTAACGTGTAGATTGCAATCGACGGTATGTTTATGATTCGCTGTTTATGATTCGATTTAATTAGGCGCGCGCGTATATATCATTCAAACGAGTGAATCATACATTACGTCATGTTGCGAATTACTATGCCGCTTTCGCGAGAGAGTATAATATCTCTTATACGATTGTTCCGTATCGATTATACGCGCAAATGTGTGTATCGAATCTCTTTAATTAAACCGCGGAAGGCGCGAGAGAGCGTTTCGCAATTGCGAGGTTTGGTTGCTGTACTGTCGAACGAGGAAATGTTAAATATTTAGACTGTCAAGGGAATGTCGTTGATTTGATTGGTCCGGAAAGGGGAACTTGACCACCGAATTCTCATCACGTGCCGTTCAATTAGCTTGACCTCGATTTTATCGTACGATTGATAGCACGGCGGGGATTGAAATCAGTATAAACGAGTAGCCATTTGTTCGGACAACAACGCGGCGAATCGTATCGAGCTCAGCAGCGCGATATCGTTGTTTTCAGCTGAGTCCACATGAAATAATTTCGCGTACTCGTCGCGAAGCGGACGAAACGGCCCGGAAACGCGTGTGACCGGAAATTTATTTTGCCCGTCGTAATCCGCAAGCGGATTTTTGTCCGTAACGTAAGATTGCCATTTGTCCGAAATTTGTAGCCGACACTCCCAGATATTTTCGCAATGCGACCCGCGCGCAATCCTTACCAAGCGTCCCACTTTTCGCTCGTCCAGAGAGAGAGAGAGAGAGAGCTCTTCTTCTAATCCGAAAAAGTGAGCAACTTTGAATTCCGGCGACGGGTGGAATAATTACTTAAAAACTCGGATCGTAATGAGAATTAAGAAGTTTCAGACAAATTAGAGTTAATGAAGAAACGGGCTAAATTTATCAGTTCGCCTAAACGATTCCCGTCCTTCTTTTTCTCATTCAAGGAAAATGTACGATTATATTCATGAATCACGAGAAGAATTTCAATTATCTGAACAAGAATCAATATGAATTAATGTATTGGAAATATTAAACGGTTGGTTACATTGGCTGCGGAAGTGATTGCAATAATTTTAGATACGAAGTTTCATCCTTGAGATAAAAAAGGTCGGTCAAATTAGCAATTTTGATGATAAAAAGGGAAGAAACGCAGTAAAAAAAAAGGAAGCAGCAGGAATAGGGTCGCGAGATGAATGTCCAATGTATTTCCGTCGTGAAAGGAAGCCCAGGGTCGAGTCTGCACTGTGTGAATCGCAAAAACTGGAGCAACCTTGCACTCGGATTTGCTTTTCTTTGTCGCAGCTTTGCGAGCCGAAGCGCGAAGCATTTTTTTCATTATTCTTTCCATCGCGAATTTCTATCGCGCGTCGCGAATCATTAACTCCATTTTCCTCTTCTCGTCGCGGCGACTCCTTTGTGACTCGCTTGAGCGTCGTTTTCGGCTTTGTGCGCATACAGTTCGCCGTTATGCCGTTCATTACGGGAAATTTTCTGAGAGTTTAATCGATTCGCGGTGTGGTCCGGCCGCGGCGTTGGCGTTGTTTCGAATAAGTTAAAGTGGAAGCGGAAATTGCCGCGCAGCTCTCGATTATCCCGATTCTCGTCGCGAGAACCGGCAAGAAACCGGGTCGCTTTGTGGTCTAATCTCGCGTGGCGCGATTTTAACAAGTTTCCTCTTCTTTCTGGGAGGATGCTTCCACAAAATGCGATCTTCGCCGTTACCTGTTCCGTCTTGCAAAGCGAAAAACTTGCGGAATTCTTTTTTCGCGTAACTAGTCGCGCTTCAGAAAAACTTAGGCAATTTTGATGGTTCCCTCCCTTCTTCTGAGTAGTATTTAATATAAAACTTTCTGCGAAATATAGCTACCTTGAAGCATAATCTTTGCGAAAATAACATCACTCCAAACATTTTCTCATGCTTATTACCTTAAACGCTAACGCAATGATAAAGTACTTCAATACAGTTTAAAGTTTTCGTAGGACACAGCAAACCTATTTTTAGAATTACAGATTTCTTTTATCACGGATTTGTAAAAAATAATATCTTTTGACAAGCATTTGATAGATAAATATTTTGACAGTTAAGCCTCAAAATTCTCTTTAATAAGCTTCTTAAAAATTAATCAAAATTCTGGATTTTTTAATAAATATCTTCGCACTAATGTGTTATCGGAAAGATTTTTGGGGATACCATTATTTCCTGTTTGGTCACTGGCATCTCTTGACTGAATGGTCGATAGTTTTGGATACACTATGTATCTCTCGCAGCTTATACAGTCGGCAACTTTCAGCTGAGTGTTTAGAGAGGATCTATTTATTTCCATCGTGGAGCGCAGCGGCAATTAGTCACAATTTTCAGTAATGCGGAAAAACGAACACTCACGCGGTAAATGTAAGCCGCACCGGCGCGTATGAGTTATGAAAGCGGACGAGCGAATACGCCGGCACGTGATTTATTAAAATAACGACGGTCGCGATTTCTGTGAGCACCGTCGGAGTTTTCTCCCTCTCTCTGCCCCTCCGTAGCGTACCGTAAATTGTCCTTAATCTTCGAACTTCCTTAAAATACGAAATGCGAATAGCGCGTGGCTCGCGTGACTCTTTCGTATCGCGGACTTTGCGCGAATGGGTGGGTCGATATCTTTACTTGTTCACCCTACTTTTTTCAAGATTTCATAATGCGTTCAGTGCACCTTTCATTCTTCTTATCGTTACTCGTTTCTTTACCATTCTTTCTTCACATAGTACATTTTATAAATATTATAATATAATTTAATTATCCTAATAATTAATTTAAGAAAGTTAATGAAGTTAATAAATGAGAGAAAGTATAGATATGTATAGATATGTGATATGTAATGTGCATAATGTAACAATGCTTTGCGCGACGCAGATTGCATTATCCCGTAATCCCCTTCATGCTATTGGGCATTAGGGAATTATCGTATATAGTCGGTTATGCTCTCGATCAGGACGATACCGGGGAATTCCTGTGCAGCGCATCTTCGTCGTGCCTAATTTAATCGGCTCGAGTATTACGATAGATAGAGAGCTCTTACCTACACATACGCGACAATCCGCAATGTTCCCCGCAGCTGTTCCCTGCGATTTCGCCCAATCCGCGCGACGCCAAAAACGCCGAAATCCAATTACCGATCCCGGTCACTTTGCGATTCTTTTTGTCGCGTCGCGTGTATGCGCAAATCCCAAACGCGAATTACTCCGAAAGAACAATTAATAAATGCTGCGAGCGTGCGTTTGCCATTTTTACTTTACAAAACGAGTTTCTCCAATGCGATTAGAGAGATCTCGGGAGATGATCAATTCTCATTTGATTATTCTAAGGCGGATAATCAATAATGGTTTGACCTTCTCGCGTATAACAACGTAATTCCAGTCAGTGGCGGTTTACTCGTATCATTGAAACTTCTCACGCAGCCAGTGTCGTGCGGCTTTTTGCGAGATTACAGACGGCGGTCTGGATTTAACGGTTCCGCCGCCGTTCCTCACGATCGCGTTTAAAGCGCCGTTATCGCTTTATGCATCCGAGCTTTGTGTTATGCGATATACGCTGGAGAAATAATATTCTTTCTGAAATATATCCGTCTTCGCTGACCTACATATAGCCAGTCTTGGTAATGCTTGGCTATTGTAAGGTCGGGAAGCTTGTGAATTTAAAATTGTATGTATTATTCCTACGCAGCGCCAAAAGAGGATGAAGAACATGCTTGATGCGACGGTGACAAAAAACTCTAGCTCACAATCGAATAGTTGATTTAATTCCAGTTTATATTTATATCCAGCTGTTCAAATAATATAATGTGTGATAATATTTGACGTGGAGCCGTTAGTTATCTTTAGTCTACAGAGAAACCCAGCTAAATTATAAAAATGGACGTTTATACATATAACAAGACTAATTTTACGTATATATTTAGTCGATATATTCTCGAGGTGGGTAAATACGTAAATGAAATTATTCCACTGGGTATGCAGCGGACCTTCCATCTTCCTGCGGCGAATAATTTACACCCTCGTACTATGATACTGTACAATGCTGTTCTAATAGAATTATAACAAAGCATGAATATCAAGATATTGATCTTGGTGGGACCTTAAAAGTGCATTCCTATTTTATATTTATTTCTAAAGGTACATAAGGCTCAAAATATCACGTTCGATATCTCTATCATCTCTATCTCGAAAACGTTTATACATAGCAAGATAAATAGATGCATCCAGATTCACGGGGATAGTGTCACCGCGAAGAAAACCATTATAGAAAACCACCGCGAAGAAAACTACTATCGAGAGAGTGATGAAAACTGCTGCCGGGATGCGTTTCCCTCCTTGCTGGATCTCTTTGCTACGCGCTCGCCATTTTATCCGCGTTTACGAGCCGTTTGCGAAATGCTTTTAGGGCCATCATTCGTTTTAGGACCGAGTCCCGCACTCATTTTATGTTTATGTCACTGGCATATGTGAGTCGCGTCACGATTTCCGCGATCCCGCAGGGAGGATTGATCCACACAATCCTTTGGGCTTAACGAACTACGGATTCGAGTTTATCACTGCGGACACACACAGTAACACACTACACACACTCATAAACACACACATTTCCGACTTTGTATCTCGTAATTCGTAATTCGCGTCTGATTAGTGTTACATTATCATTTGTACTCAAACGTATCACAGTCTGACGTTGGCCATATTGAACCCAGAATTGGGATTTATTATTATTAAGAAATATTAGGTGCCATTATTATTAAGAAGAAGAAGAAGACGATTTCCGCAAAGCGTTTTCGCAAGATAACGATCGGCAACGTAAAAAAAGTCTTTATCGCTATGTCGCGCGATTTAAAAGGTGCGGCGAGTTGATGGAATTAGACTGAAATATCTAGCTGTTTGATTGAAAATATCGAGACAGACAGGTATTGGTTTCCTGAGTGGCTCACAGCCTTTTTCTCGTCTCGAATTCGCGAGATCGGACGGTACCATTTCCTGGATTTCTCTAGAAACGAGGGATGATCGGGTTGACCGTTATTGCTATGGGAGGGCCAGCTGATCTCCTTGAAGTTTCCCAAGGTAGAAGGTATTTTCTAGTCTCCTAGGAGAAAATCTCTCGTTCCTTTCGCCTCGATATAGCAATCCTGTCGGCCCACGTGCTCAATGTTAACTCGACAGATCACTGTCAATTTTTCTCGGAATATTGATTGCCTACTTAAACCTCTAGAATTTAAATGAAGCAGATAACTATTATTCAAACACAGATAACTATTACTCAACATACACACAACTGGATACCGAATAATAATATACTGTATCTCAGTAACAAATTGTAAAATGTAAGCTAGCGAAACTAAATACGCTTTCTTTTAAGGTTAATAATTATTCAATCATAAATTCGACTACAGATCCTTGCTTCGCCGCGAAAATGACGCAATTGTCACAGTTTTGCAGCCAAGCAGCAATAGCGGCTGGTCTTAGCGTCGACATCTACAAAGATTCGAGGGAGTAATTTACAATAATGTAAATTTTAAGGTCACCACGGAAGTTATCGGATGACAAGCGCTTTGTGCCGCGAAATGTGCCCGCGTTCGTTTCCCCTCAGCTGATTACACCTTCGGTGGAGGAACTTCCGTTTTACCCGATGCCCTACGTACAACATTCCCGTTGTCTCTCCCCGGGGTTACTTTATCACTCGTAATGATCGTTCCAAACTACTACGCGCGGCCAAACAACGACGGACGCGGCCGAGCGTATCGGCGCAGGGATTAATGAAACCGGCTGCGTTTGTTGGTAGTGTCGTTATTAACTGCCGCGGTGTGTGTCGTTGGTAAATGAGGTACACCCCCGCTACATGGGCCGGGTGATGATAATTAATCGCTAAAACGTGATTAATTTTCATTACAAGTCGCACCGAGCAATAATTAACGCGCCGCAAAAAAATCGGTCGCCCAAATTACGAACTGGAGGATAACAAACATAACCGTTCAGCTATTTCTTAGCTAATAATTTGTTGTGTTGGCTAATAAAGTGAAAGTAAAAGAAAAAGAGAAGAGAATGGAAATCATTGCTTGTACATATTACATAAAAAGATTTTCGCCACACCATTTTCATGAAAATTAATTATTAACAATAATGCTTGATTATTTCCTGAGCAAATGTTAAGGAAAGTCAACGGTCAGCTAATTTCCCGAAACTCCGTTCTCCAATAATGAGTTAATCAGGGAAATGCTCGGCATAGAAACACTCGGGAAGTCTCTTCATTTACGTAAAGTCACGATCACGTTAATCGGGGTCAAGCATATCGAGCGAGATTATCTGGCTTTCTTGTCTTCCTTTTTTCATATATTTGCAACGCTAGTGCATTTTGTTTCGCTCATTTCCATATAAAATTACTTGACGTTATCGATCACGATCGATTCTAATCAACGAATTATAATTTGTGAATTGTAATTTACTTTCATAAAATTGACGGACATGTAATTACATTCTCAGAATGTAAGTCGCACTCGTGGAACGCAGTTGCCCATAACACCGATATCTGTAGCCTTGAAAGATTTGTTTACGCATTTTTACGTGTAGCTGCAGTGATAACGTTATTCTTAGTCTCGCGTTATCGGAGGCATTCGCGCGGTCTATAATCCTTTTTACGACGCCCATAATCTACGATATTGCATCCACGCGCTTTTTTTTTTTTAACTGCGAAGTTACAAAAGACCGGTATGACGAACGCCGTGGCAATCGCTCGAAACTACCTCGCAGGGAAACATATAACCGGCGAAATATGCGTCCGAGCGTTTTAATTTCCATTCTGCTCGTGTTCGGAATCGTTTTGTCCCGCTGGTGCGCCGACAACGCGATGGCAGTGTCGGATCCGAAAAAGACGATATACATCATAACGCATCGGCCCAAGAAGAACAAGTCCAAGAAGCATCGTGTTATCATGATCACGGGGAGACCGGTGAAGATAACCGACATTTACTTGAAGCGCTGAGAAGGAGTTCCGAGGATCGGCCGACCATCTCGCACTGAATATCGCCCATGAAAAAACTCATCGAAGATCGTAAATTGACTGCCGAAGAAATTGAGAAGAATCTATTGAGCTTTCGAGAAGAGATCTACACCGTCTCGTGCACGTTGGGACTGTAATAGAATATGATAACTCCAGTGACACAATGAAAGATGAAAACATAATAAAGTGTTATATAAAATTGTATGGTCAGTTTTTATATATATAGATACAATTTCTGGCTACACAATGTTGTGAAATATATTGCACTGCGTCAAATAATGGCATTAAAAAAAATTTTTTTTTTAATATTTTGGTATCTCGTTTCCAATTTGTACGAACATATTTGAACGTGGCGGCATATTTTCGCTGAAAAACATAAAATACCGTCGCTTTTATACGGAGTTGGTAGGATACCTCTCTCTTTGCTCTTCTCAGTGCCCGATACTTTTACTTTTAAACGCTCCTAGTTTCCGGCACAACGATTCTCGAAGAAGGCACCGGCGCGATCGCGGGAAATCATAGGCCGGTATAAATGTGCATTCGCGCTGGACGGAGGCAACGTCTTACCTTGACCGAACACTTCCGGTTTTCCCCACGCTCCCCGGCTCCCCTGCATTGCGTAAGCAGCTCTCGCGCGATGTGTTCGCGCGCATTTCTCTCTCGGCTACGCGAATAACCGTGCACGTAAAACGCCTTACCATTTTCGCTCATTAAGCGAAATCGGCGCGCAATTTCGCGCCTAAGAAAGTGAGTCTTCATACGGCGCTAGTGCGATCGTAAAGTATATCTATGGCACACGAACAATTGAGACGGTAGACGGTACGTGATAATCTTAATCTTCATCATAAAATTGATTACACGTGGTTTTGTGGCGCTCGATTTGTATTCATCGTTGGACATTAACGTTCTGATTTGAAAAATCGGTAATAATAACATGTGTGTTTTTCTCGATTTCCATATTATAATTTGAATATTAATTAATAATAATCTCGAGTAATTCCCTGATCCATTTTACGTCCAGTATAGAATGGTTAAACGGTTTAACCGTTTTAAAAATAAAAAATATATAATTTTTGAAATTAAACTCTATAGGGTTCTCATTTAGCTAATTAGAGCGCCAGGTAGACGCGATGAATTTTTGTAAAGTATAATTGCTTGTAGAAAAAAACGTTACATGGAAATTGTTTTAACAAAAAATTTTTTGATCATGAATAATACATCAATCGCGGCACAAAAGATGTGCCAGAATAATAACCGATTCAGATATGACACGTAATTTTCCGTTGTGTTGCACATCAAGAGGCACGGTGCTTGTATCTATCAGATGGAGTAAATGGAAAAGATAGAAAGCGTCAAGACAGACAAATTTGTAGGACGCGTACGTACATACATCCGGCCGGATATTTATTCATTTCCGACGATCTCGGTCCGTCCCTTTTCAGGTTGGTAATTAAATTTGGTCAATCGCTCTAGGCTGTCGAGGTGAAATTCATTAATTGACTTGCCTTTGTAATTGTGCCCATCGCAATCGCGAAGTTTGCAATCGCGGAATGTTCCGCCAAATAAGTCGATATCAAATGGCGCGGGAGTTCCACCTGCCGGCGTAAAGTACGGTAAAAACGTTCCTTCCTGTTTCCTTGCGCATTCAATTTGTATAAGAATCGAAAATCGATCCGTGTTTTACGAGTCTTTTCGTCGCAAACGTTCAAGTTCTGCTATATGTTACATGCTATATGCGTACGTTCACTTCCCGAGATGCATGCTCGTTCTTCTCATAAACATTACACATAAACGATTAGTTAAAATAATTATTCAATTATTTTCGAAAAAGCTTCAAAAATCTTCAACAAAATGTACGAAAAAAATTAATATAAAAATATTCACACATCAAAACTTATTAAAAATTAAGTAAAGTTTAAATTTTAAGATAATTTAAATAAAGTAGATTTTCTAAAAATAAAGTTTAAATAAATTTTATGATATGAGTTCAAATTCTTGAAGAAATTTAAATAAATTTGCTTACATTTGTTTCTGTTGCATATTGATAGATTTTCTTGCGCTACACGAAGTTCATTGCTCGCGGGACCTTACGCGAATTTGTTTCAGTGATTATTTCTCGTCCGGACGATCGATCCTCGGGGCAATACGGAAAATACGTCGACACGTGGAATCCGCGGCACGCGGGCGCTGCCAATCCCGTCACAGGCAGTGTGACTGAAGTTCGGCAATCTTGTGGCGAAGTCGGAACAACCGTGCGTCGCATGCCGACTCGGAATTCGCGATGCCGCGCCGCGCCGCACCGCTCCGGGCAGAAGACGCGGCGCGGATCTCTCGGTGGAATTCCGCGAGAGTTTCGAGCGTTTCCCCGAGACGTCATTTATGAATGCCACTCGAAACTTTAATCGTTTCGTCTGCCGTCGCGCAGATTACCGCTGCGAACGCGCTCGAGGGAAACGTGCGGCGCGACGCCAAGATGCTGCAGATGAGGTAGACAAATGTCGTCGCGCTTTAAGTTTTCCCGAGGATCACTTCAGAGATCCTCGTAACGGCCGACCGCTGTTGCTTGCCACTTCCGAGTCAGGTAATTGAAAACCTAAGAGGGATTTTAATACCGAGAAATAACGGATAAACAACCCTGCGTCCTACTTTAGTCGTACAATCAATTTTTACACAGCGATGCGGTGCTGCGAATCCGGGTATTTGCATGATTCGCCCCCGGAACCAAGCCGCGTTATTACGTGATTCGTGATTTTTGATTACGGACGAGAGGTTCGGGAGCTCATGAATATTCGAGGAAACAGCCGCCGTCTAATCACTGTCGATCGAAAAATAGCATGGTACGGGGTCGAGAGCCGACTGCGAAACGCCGGGGCACTAATCGTCCCGTCTAATCCGATGCTAATATACGACCGTGGAGCGCCGCCAAGAAATCTGCAAGTCGTAGCAGGCTATGTTCGAAGCGATCCCTTAGTCGCGTCCTTGGAGTCTCGGAACGAGCAAAATCTCTTCGGCTGTTACAGCTGGGATCCTGTCCGTAAACTTTGTTTTCTTCGTCCTCCCGAGATGCCGGACGTTCGGAAGGGAGCGAAGAAAATGGATGTTCGTAACGATAACGTAAATGCCTTACAATGTTTCGACCTCGGTCCTTGCACCGTCCGTTTACGTGTTTGCTTTGCGTGCAACCGTACCTTGTTAAAGTTTCGTGCGTTCGAGATGGCGGCGCGGAGCTTGACTAGTTAATTTGTATACCCGAATTGCCCGGAATTAATCACATTGCCCGGGATATTCGCCAAGCTAATCAAAACGGACTAAAATAACAATTGAACCACTGTGCACGATCAATCAACGGGAACATAGCATAAAATGAAATAATCTTTTTAGGAAATAAATTTAATAAATTCAATTTTAAATAAATAAAATGGAGCGATTTCAACGATCATGAAAGAAGTAGGAATCAACGAGCATGATTTGAAAAAACAGAGGGATAAAATAAATGTGGAATTTACGAATTTATTTACAATCACAGAGCAACATTGAGTTGCATTCCATATTGATATCATTAAAAGATTTAATATATTAATAATCACACATGATTCTTTGCAAACTCGAAAAAGTATCCATAAAACTCTTTCTGCTTAAAACTGTGTAATACATCTACAAAGTCTGATTGATTTTTCCCGGAACATCTAGTAGGAATAGGAACCTTCCGTGACTAGAAAAGGATCGCGCGAAGTTGAATAATATTACGACCTATATTTTCCGACGGTTTCAAAAAGCGCAAGCATTCTTAAGCCCGTTCTGCAATAAGTCATCTGCAGTTGGTATAGGATATCATTAGTCGTTTATCGTATGTCGGATTTTAATACGACAATCATATTGACAAATTCAATAACTATTTCATCAATATTCATGATGCAGATGAAATAAACGAAGGTTCATTACTTTCATTAGTCGTCGCTCTTTTCATTAATTATAAGCTGTATGGAGGTTAATTATCTTTTGTTGCGATATACCAATATCCGACTTATTATAATTTTTTTACGACAAACGACAGCAGAGTCGCATACGTCCAGTATCCGACACCGACGTACGACTTATTGTAAAACGAGCTTTAGCAAATGGAAGTCTTGGAGTCACGTTCTTAGCAGTTCGCGCAGGAAGTTCCTTAGAAATTCTTTTCATTACGTGGCTGTATAATACTGCGGTAAATTTTCGCATTGCAAGTTGAAGTTCATCCAATCGACCTGGAAACCCAACGAAAGCGCAAGGTGAGCAATATCGCAACGTGTAAGACGTGCAGCTCGGTACGTTTCCTCATCTCCCTAGTGTGATACATTATATCGTCAAGAGGACACTCAAGAAGCTTGCATTATCGATCAAATATTCCGCGGATGAATTTAGAAGTCAGACATATTTTGCGTAACATATGCTCGCTTATACGCTAAAGTTCGCTCCGTTTTACGGTTATACATAACATGTGTACTAAAAATTTCTCTTCGGCAAAAATCCCCGGTGTAAATAGTAAAGCGTGCAATGCTTATGCACACTAATGTATACATGCATCATGATTTTTTTCCCATTAAACATGAATTGTACTGTTGGAGTATAAATGAAGGAAAATAAGTGAACTAAATATCAGTATACCATTCAGCTCTTGCAGAAAACGTTATGGTGTTGTCGACGTTTGCAGCAGAATTAGTTTTTTTTCCCTCCAAGAAAAGTAAGAGAAAGACGTACGTATCAATTAACCCTTGTGCACAAAAATAGATTTAAAAATTCTTTAAAGCAAAATACAATTTTTTAAAGGAAATATTAAGAGATGTAAGATGTATGATATCTATTGATAGTTTATGCGAGATGTGTAGTAATTATATTGCAGCATATTATATTACATGTAACATTATATTATATTATACATTATATTTACATTTTTTATATCATTTATACAATTATACTGTCTATGAAAATAACGAAATTCATCAACAAAATCTTCCTTATCACGCTGCAGAAAAATTTTGTTTTAATTAAAACTTGATTTGGCCACTAATTTCCAAACCATTTAACATTGAAATTAAAAACTTGTTATTTAATATTTAAAATTAAAAATTAGATATGCAAGAATAAATTATTTGTATTTAAATACGTATACCATACTGAACAATTATAACGAATTTATAATTGCCGAGATTGCAAATGCAAAACTGTATTCTCTTTTTGTTGTGAAAAACAGTTACTGTTGCTTACACGTAGATTAATTTATTATAAACATTGATTTTTTAAACACAAAAACATTTATCACAAAAAGACTGAAAAATTATCAAATTTTGAAAGGGTGTTTCTCCTTGAAATCTTTTGTTGGCACTTTTAAACACAAAAAAAAACGTATTAACGTTCTCTTTACAAATCTGTGTCAGTTTAAAAAATATGTCTTATATCTAAATATGTTCCTCTATAACGTATTATTCGCATCCACTTATCATCAGTTACGAGGATCGCAAGATCGCGGAAATATGAAACGTTAGGTTCGTAACATTGCAAAGAAGAACTACCGTGGAGATCGCGAGCTGCACGACACAATAAACAGTTTATGGACATCACAAAATATGAATAAAAGCGCAAGTTCTTTCTATCGTAAGAGACGGTTCTTCGATTCGGAATAATCGAATTATTTACCTCGACAGTAAGATAGTATTCATTTCGAAATACGATAAATTTACTGGTTAAGAATATAAATTACTGCGATGCATTTAAAAAGTTCCTTAGATAAACCTCCGTAGGCTTGCCTTGAAAAAAGATTTCTCAACGTAAGTGAGCTGAGGTATTATATACCTTTAACAAATCGTTAAGAGACCTACTTTCGCGTAGATCTCGCGGGAGCCCGAGTTCGGAAGCAATTATAACTGCTGGCTGGCGTAGTTTTTCTTTGTGAAATAGAAATTGTCGAGGTTTCGCTTCTTCTCGGGAGATGATACGATTCTTGAATGGCAAAACGTGCGCGCACGGCGACAAGGACGACAGATGGAGGTGAGTTTTGGATTACAATGCATTTATTCGTGTATGTAGAATTCCTATATGCTCTCGACGCGCATATATAGAAGAAGCCTCGTATTTCCGTGCCAGCGGACCGGAGACGCGGACGAAGACGCATGGAATCTATCTCTCGATCTCTTGATCGCGATACGAATTTTACCGAGCGTGAGATACGCGAGTCTTTCCTACGCGCGGGGCGAAGACGAGGAAAAGAAATCTGTTCCGCGTCTGTGACGCGGCCAATAGCTCTCTCTAGGATCTCCACGAGTGTGCGAGCGCGAATAGAATATGATGCGATCTAGCCTGCACGAGTATACGCGCCGGGGAACCCTTCCCCTTTAATATAATCGTCATGTCCAAACGCAGCTGCGCAATTCGCACGCAGCATCCTTGTACCCTATGCGACGTACATGTGCGTCACTAAAAGGATAGGGAAATGCGCATACATTCTGAAAATATAGACTCGTGAAAGTTGAGCAATTCGCGATGCAATATTTTTTGCGTTCTAAGTGCATGGTGGAAGGTATTGTGAACGTTTCTGAAGACACGTGATATTCGATCTCCACTTTACAGCGGCTGAGAAGGCGCCTCTCTTGATAATCATACTGTTACATATACCTCGCGTATTCGGAATAAAAGGAAATTGCTTTGAAAATGTTAAACTGTTTGAATATCATGAAGGAAATTGATCTGAGAAGTAGTCTCAGTTACGGGAGAAAACTTTAGACATCTTTGAGATAAAATATTGGCTTTAAATTGGGACATATGCATGCAAGATAGAAAAACCGACCAAAAAAATCTTGCGTCAGATAATTAAGGAAGTAAATTCCACGAGTAAAAATTAGCTTTGAAAAAGTAAAAAAATATATGAAATATGTAAAAATATTAAAAATATATATGATTAATATCATCCTTTCTGAAAAAATAAAATGAGGAAATATCTTCTCTTTCTTTTGGGGAGAAGAGGAAACTTGAGGAAGGCGGTTTAAAGTATTTTTGTATTGCACGGACATTCAGGCAGATACAAATCGCCCTTCGTAGACAATTTCACCGAACCAACGCGACGTGAAACTTCTTGCTAAAGTGGCTGTGCGTTTAGGTGAGAGTTTACAACGGTAAGTTTCGAGACGTCCCGTTGTCTTTGCCGTCGTTTAAAAACGACACGTCGGGCTGATAGATGTCGGATAAGTACGTGTCGCTATTTTATCATCGACCATCTCGTCCGTAATTCAATTTCTTTCCGGGCTCTTTTATATTACTCTTTATCACGCTCGGATGAAGAGATAAAGAATATTCAGCGGCATTAATTGATAGAGGAAAACGATTCCCTCACTTAACGCCTATCATTTGCATCGGGCTTTTTCTCATCTTACGATAAAACGCTCGCGAGTGGCAGGTTGTTAAAGTGGCATAAAACTGGCGACGAGCTCTGAGATCGCACGTCGATTGCAAGATTAAGAGGTTGATTCATGAGTTATGTGCAAAGCTCGTGTCAATTGGCAAACGATCTTTTGCTACATTTTTCACGAAGGACATCCCGCACGTCATGCAACATGAATATAATCGAAACGCGACGCTATACGCTACGCGCAATGGCAATGGTAGTGGTAAAATTATCCACGAGCATTGGTATACCGAGCATTATGAATCTTGAATGATACCGTAATGTTGGGAGAATTAATTTGATCCCTTAGCTTCGTTCGAGTATTATCAACGGCCGGAGAGACGGAATATACTCTGTGTTTAAATTATTAACGCTCCAATTATTTAGAACGTAGGATTATTTGTGTAAACGCATTACGCCATTTGCGATATTAATAAACGCGACGCTGGAACCGTGAAATTATCATAAATCCCGATTTCGCGTCTTCAAAGGGCCCAACGAGCGTCGCGCAATCCGCCCCGCCAAGCTGTAATTATTCCGGAGATATATAATTATTCTCGAAAACGTTACGTGCTCGTGGCACAAGCGGATTTTCTATTCTCCACTCTTTGCCGTATCACTCGGACCGCAATACTCGCGGCCGCAGCCTCCTCCCGTCGCCTACCTATATATACCGCGTTTCTATTCTACTCTTTTTCCTCTATCACCCGGACTCCCTTTTATCACGACAGTAGCCACGTACTGGATGATGTAGGTACTCGAAAACTGTCGCACGGGATCCGCGCCTATCGCGTCTCTCGTGTGCGAACGTCGACCTCGGGTTGCCGCGCGAGTTACATCGTTATATGTTGCGGCCCGCCAGGATATTCCGCCTTTAAAAGCTTAAGGGAGAGAGAGAGAGAGAGAATGTAATAGTTGCGAAATCATAAAGTATAAAACTATCTGTATTCCCTCTTTTTCATCACTACATCAACTTATTCGAATAATTTTTTATTATTCTTTTTCATATAATCGGTTATATTTTGAACGATGTTTTTTTTTTAAACAAACTTTTTCTGAATTTTAATCATGGTTTGAAAAAGTCAATCTTTTTTTGCAACTTTGATCGCTTTTAATAAAATTATAGGTTTTTTTTTAATTGATTGATATCAAATCATAAACCATTCATTTTTAAAGAGATTAAAAACATAAAAATTAGTCGAGTGTGTAAGTAAAAAGATAATTGACATTTTAGTTATTTTCAAATCTTTTTTTTTTTTTAAATCGATTGAGGAAATGACGTGAACGATATTCGAAGTGCCTGCATCTCGTATCGAGAAAAATTCACCGCGATATTTCTCCCGCGTTATGTTTCGCCGCGATTTGTTCACGGCTTCTGGTTCTGACTGGCTGGATGCGTTTCTTGCTCGTGCTTGACATGCAGCTTGCCTGCATCGACATTCGCCCGCGTAAGCCGCCACGGAAATCGTAGGTATATCCGCGGATCGATCAGAGTAATCGCCTTTTCTGGAGTTCGACCGGCCGGATCCATGAATGCGGGCCGCAAATTTGCAACAGCGCCCGCCGCCACGCCGGCACATGATGGACATCTCCCGATGCGAGACGCTACGAAAAACTGCACGTTCGCTACGTTCCCATCTGCGTCACTTGTCACAAGGAACGTAATGTGGATTTGGGTAGAAAAACTGTGGGGCATTGTAGATGATCGTGGAAAGGAGAAGGAATGATCGTCGCGTATTTATAACGCGTCCTAAATTAGAAAAATCATTCTTTTGATTTCAGTAAATATCAAGACGCTTTCAACATATAAGATGTCCCTGATATCGCATCGAGAGCTCGCATTAGGCCGACGCATAAGGATGTTCGATACATTTATTTTTCCCCGAGATTCATCGCTCATTCGCTATTCCCTTTATTTATTCTGCCGGATGAAATATTTTTCTATTTCCGCGCATCTCGGTTCGTGCGTAGGTCGCTACTCCGGGTACAACAGCGCCATAAATTATTGATGAACAATATCTTGAGATCCCGTTCCTTCCGCATTTTCCTGCGACCTTCCGCGAGCGATTCCACGTCGGATCGCGGGAATAAATCCATCCCTTTTTCGAGCCGTCGCGATACGCGCGCACGTAGAGAAAAGTTACGTTCGCCGACCTCGCGTTTGGAGAAATTCTAAACGGAGTAGTTCTCCGACTGAGGGGGGAACTTTCGCGACTTTGGTCGCGGAAGATTCCCAGAACGGCGACGATTTCAGCCCTCCGACGCCCTAGGCGCGCTCCTTTCTTTTCCTTCTCCCGAATTCGGAGGGAAATTGGGAATCTCATTTGCCCTTCATCCTGCGCTTCGCCGCGCTCGGCATGCTCTCCGAACTTTCGCAAATAAATACGGGTACCACGCACGAGGGCTGAGCCGGGAAATTGGAATGAAAAATACAAGAGCAGAGGTATCTGACGAAGAGACTTCGATATCGCGTAAAAGCACACAGAGGAATTAGGGTAATGTTAGTTTCCCCCCCCCCGAAAAATTCAATTTATTTTAAGTTTTTTATGTCAAGATATAATGTACCTGTAATTAACAATTATGAAGTTTATATTTAGTTCTTGTATACGTTGACATTTAACTAGGTATAAAAATATCAAATAAAATATTTCACATTGTCAGGTCTAGAGAATGTATAAGATGTAGGATCAAAGAATTTGTAAACGGAAGCGAACGCAGGGAAAATTGGCATATAGAGATGTTTACTTGCGCAGAATAGGACTGTAAAGTTTAACGAATCAACAAACGTTTAAACTGTATTTAGAAATGAAGTGAGCGTTCAGTAATAAAATACAGAGATTTAGTTGCATGCTCGTGCGCCCGTTCCCACGTACCCGAAGTAATCCGGGCAGAATTCGGTGTGCTAAGCTGAAGGAGAGGATCTTCTCCTCTCCCACGTCGGTAAGATAAGAACAGGTATTACGACGTTGTTAGGCCAACAACGCAGACGAGAGAGAACTTTGTAAGACTCTTCTTTTATCAGCGTGTTCCGTTCGGGTCTTCTTCAGTCTTTCTTCCGCGATTTCATTTCTACTTTTAAAAGTTTCCTGTCCCTCTCTCAGGTGTTCTGCCCTTTCGTATCGTTCAAAAGTTCGTCGGTTAATTAACAGTCACGCTTAACAACAGATAAAACAATAACGAACATTTGCGACTCGTAGAAACTTCAATTTTACGTATTTATATTATTCGTGTATTTCAGCGAATGTTACAAATTGTTTTTCTCAACCACTATTGCCGCGTCCGTTTCAACATTGGATGCGCGAAATGCGCACAACATTCTAAATTTTCTTTGTAAAATATGCCAGGATTATACAGCTACCTGTATGACGAAATAAAAATGGAACGAGAGGAATGTAGCTGTAGCGAGAACTTTTGCAAAAAGCAGCCTTTTATCCTTTTTAACCGTACCATGAAAATTTATGACCGCGCAATGCTATCATTAAATTATACAGGGAGCGTACAATCCCGCTGTTGAAACATTTATCAAACTTTAGTTTAGCTAACAGCCATCGAGCAATTTCCCTTGTAACCATAATGAAGCGAATACCGCTTCAAATTTAAATCCACAATAATAATGGTTCGCGAAGTCAATTCAATGGGCGGAGGCTTCGAAGTTGCTCTCCATGAATTTTATTGTCGAGACGATTATAACTTTGTCATCACCTGCGACATTTATGGATGTACATCGTGGCGCGTTAACTCGACCGGCAACGTTAAATTTGTACGGCTCTCTCGCCGTGGTGAGCGTCGCGTAAGTGTTTGTTTTCGAAAATCTCGTTAACCGTCGTGAGCGCGATGACATCGCCTTTATGTTTGTCTTAAGCCTCTTAGAAACCCGCGGAACGTCGACTTAATGATACCGTGATGGAGCTGAATTTCATCCCTTGTGCGGAGATTAGCGTTTCCCCCTGTGCCGTGTCGCACAATACGGACAAATTTGCCGCGGAAACCGGCGCTGTCGTTCAACAATTATTCCGTCAATTATTCGATATCATTTATCGCGCGCGCACGCTCAACGTGAATTTTACGAGCGCTTGAAAGTTGCAGTGCGCAGTGTATGCACGAGCGAACTTTGATATTCTCTTGCAGCTTCACTCGTTATCTGACTAACGGATGAGGTAAGACTGCGCCAGCTTCACCGTCGTTGCTACGCATCGGAATAAAGAGAGGCTTCGGAACTACCTGAGAAAATAATTAATAAACAATGGCCGTCTTATTAATATTATTGAGATACTAAAGTCGCTCGTTAGACATCTCTCCTCGTCAGACATTTAATGAATCTGGATCCTCTCCGTTGCGATGTAAACCTCTTTCAGAGGCTTCTCGGTCCTTTGTTCTTGGGATTCGCGGTACTTTGACGAGAAGCGCTTCGGGACTTAAAACTCCGACGCGTCTCGTCGAGTGATGACTCGACAAAGTGGAAATTTATATCGCGCGGTCATTTTCGTAGCGGCGAAAGGAGCACGAATCTACGAGGATTCGATTCTGCTCTCGTATTCCGAATCATGCCGAAATTGGGGGATTTTCGAGTCAACGACGCTGTGCTAGGGGGCGAAACACGACGCTAGAAGTTCGTTGCACTCACATACTTGGAGTGTTTCTGGTTCCTGGTATAGTTCGCGCGCCCTTCTGACCATTCTCACGACGGCTGCCGTGTCGTCACTTGGACCAGAAGTTTCCTGATCTCCAGCGGTTCTCATTGAAATTCTGAACACACTTCGCACACATGCGCGCCACGCGAATAGCCTGCCCTTCCTCTCGCTCTGCCCGAGACATCGAGTTTCAATATTTCCTCAAGAAGTTATTTGAATGGCTACCGATCTCTCCCGACTATTCGCGGCAATAAAACTGACCAATATTTAACGAAGCATGATGGTGCAATACGAGAACAAAATAATACACATTTCTTCGTATTTCCTCTAGTTTTTTGAAATATAAACGTGAAGGATATAAATGAATATGAAAAGAGAAAAACGTAGTAGCTTCTTCTGTTATAGTTCATGACTTATTTCTCTGCTTGTTATTTATCTGAAAATCATAGATGATATTAACTTAAATAATTATTCAAAACATATTAAGACGATATTGGAACGATAAACGTTTGCGTATTAGATATAAAAAAAGATATATTTTATCGTAGTATATAGGCAGTGAATTTGAAAATGTCTTATCACATTAATTTCTTGGGTTAAAAATTGGCCTTTTGCGGAACTAATTCACGTAGATTGCCGTTTCCGAGCAACTTGCGGCATGTCGACCGGAGAACGTTCGTAATTTCATTTCGGTGAGCGCTAGCGGACGCCGGAGTTCGCAATTGATGACCTGGATGGCGTTTGTCCCGTGATGTGAGAACAAAAGCCGGATTAATGACAGGTAGACGATAGCCGAGGCGATCTCGAATTGTAACAAAATCCAAAGCTGCTGGTAGGAATAAAATGATAAGAACCTGATTGTTTGACATTTGTATTTCAAGTTTGACAATCTTTTAACAAGCAAGCTGTTTTACCTGCCGTCCCTATATACAAAGTCACTTGTTCAATGTAAATACGTCGCTTCTCTCGACCTTCGGTGACAATAGCGAGAAAAAACTCTACCTGCCTAGATATGTATTCCCTTGAATTTCTCTTAACAAGTGTAACGGCGCCATTCCCACGTTTTTCACGAAATAGTTATCGAATTTTTGTCATTCTTTCATTCTCTTTTTTTTAAAAATAAAATTCGTATGTGATACTGTTCAATTTATTTTAATACATTAATTAAGTTAATATATTAGTAATTAAGAATTGGATATGAAGAAATATTTTACTACGCAATAATACACAATAAAAAATTTAATGTCAATGAAAGTCCACTCTAAATTTTATGTTAAAATAACTCATTCATCGTGTTACTTGTTGACATTTATAAATGTTATATCGACATTTTTTACAATGTATGTTTACAATAATGTAAAAATAACTTGTAAAAAATGTTGATATAACATTTCTAAATGTTAACAAGTAACACGATAAATGAGTTATTTTAACACAAAATTTAGAGTGGACTTTTATTGACATTTGGTACACAAAATTTTTTGCTGTGAAATAATTTGGTATCGCACGGTCTTCGAATTGAATGAGAGAACGCGGAATTAACTTCAGATGAAGGAAGATTATATATAGCTTAAAAGGAACCGCTGGAGCATTAATGGCGGTTGAATTATTTTCGCCTGTCGTAAGTATGTCTCTCGCCGAGAGATTTCTCTTTGACGAGATACGGATCGCGCGATAAGTCATGACGAATTCTCTCTGAATTGCGTGGCTAGTCATGTTATTCGCGATAAGATCGCACTTACCGCGACCGAAGACTTTTCGGGGAATTACGGCTAACAATTTCAACTAGTTGCCTTCGAGAGAGAGCGTCGAGAAGCTGGAAAAACGGCGAGAGACTTGAGCTAAAAGGCACGGGACGTGACGGGAAAGTTCAATCGAGGGATTCCAGAGGAATTGCATACGCGGGACCCGGTGCTTAAGTGTAACGAATGTTACGTCAAAATCCGCATGAAATAACGCCGCCCCAGTCGCCCCACGCGACGACGGAATTTCGCGCGACACCGTTTTCCGCACCCTAGAATCTTGTTACTCGCGTTCCGGTGTGTCCTCTCGTCGGCGTAAACCCGGAAATACCGCGAAATGAAGTTTCTTCCCAGGATACGCGGCTCCGTGCAATATTTTAAGCGTCTCTTAATCTCGCTCTCCGTAATTTGCTTTTTATACGACCGAGATGCAGACGACAGGATCGTCTCGCTTCTAGTCCGGCGTTGCACATCTGCAAGCATCCTGGCAATTTTATCCTTTGTCTTTCCTTTATGTCTACGAGACTAATTATTCGAATAATATAAAAAAAGACAAGTGTCGTCGATTAAGTTAAATGAAGACTGTAATTTTGTCGCTAATGATTATATGCTCGATATAATTTAAACGACTGGAAGTTTGAAGTCAAAGTTTAACGACACTTTCGCAGCTTGTCGTCTTACCTATGGTGATTAGAAGTCTCTTTTAATCACGTTAATTAATTACGTAGATGTGCTGCTTTGTATATATATCTGCTGATATAGAAAACGTAATACGTTAAGCCAGCTGAGTTTCCGTGCGAACTGCGCCGGTTGTCATCAGAGACGGATTGTGGGGAAGAGACAATGAAAGAAAGACGGCAACTCACAGGCTAGCGGAACGGTGCGTTTACTAGGCTCCCTAAACACTGTGCTCTTGAGAGACGGTGGAATGAATGATGCACACACTTGCGAAACGCAACGAAACGGTGCGTTTACGAGACGACGGAAGGTTGCACTTATGGCTGGCGGCGAGACGGTTTTGCCAAGAACAGTGATGTATCTAGGTTTAAATTCGTAAAATATAGAATCAAGAATCTCCGATGTTAGGGAAGAGAAAAAAACGTCTTAGTCAAAATTTGAAAAAGAATACGAGAGAGACCCGGAAGGGAAAAACGGAACAAGAAAAAAGTATTCACTATGGGTTAATTATCGTAACATTAAGATGAGTGAAAACGAGGAGTTTTGATTGTGATTTAAATACACATAGGCTTTATAAGGGCGCCAGAACGTATAAATCCGCTACTGGCAAGAAACGGTAAAAGGATACGTTTGAGAGAGAGATGAGACAAAGATACGCTTGGGAGAGACGGCAAAGCAACGCACAGTGGAAGGATATGCATTTACTAGCGACAGAGGCGGATTTTATAATTTCCTTCTTTACCTATACAATGATTTAAAAAAAATACCATCTTCTCTGAGAAAGATTAAAAGCTTGCTTGTTAAACTGATTAAATTAATTTTTAATTTATACTGATTTCGATTTTGTCGATCTGATTTCGACTACGTGCAAATTTTAAATAGTTCAATCGGGATTATATTAATTAAATTAATATCGAATTTTATTCCCTTACTTCGAGAGAAAGGGAATTACACCACAAAGGAAAATCACAGGACACCTAATAACAACAAATGACAAATTTAATTAAATGCTGTACACTATTAAATTCATAGTATCAAATTACACTCAATTTCAGCCATTTTTAACCGTTCCTATATAATCGTCGCCATTGTTCCTATTCAGTAATGTCATTAATTTAATTGAAACAATGTATAAATTTAATTAAACCAATGGAGTTAAAATGAATACTGTTTATATGTTAAAATAATAAATTTCGACGCACATGGTATAGTTAAAAATAACAAAGTGTTATTTAACTCAAGGTATATTGATTTAAATTTCATCCTTTAATATTTAACAATGTACTTACTCGACGTACATTACTTTACAAATTAAAGAATTTATTTTTGTTGTACAAATTCTGGTAAACGATATCGTTGATTTGATGGACATCTCGCGCGCACATTGAGGCTTACGTAACGTATGTTTTTATTTCGAATTGTGTAAAATAGCATACTTGGAGCAGGTAGCTCGGCCGACGTAGGGCGACGTGCTCGTAAGAGCCTATAGGGGCGAGACGGAACGCAATGTTGCTTGTCGACGGCGTACGGCGGCGGATGAAAGACGGGACGGGAAAGGGTCGGTCGGAGAGGTGTGCGACGGGAAGTGGGGGCAGAGCGGCCACGGAGCGTGGCTGCTCATCAGTTCGCCCGGAAACGCGGCGCTGGAAGGATGCGTGTCGCTTCTTGCGAACGTTCCGTACACGTGGCCGCGAACGTCGTTCCTTCTTTCCTCGCGCCGACGCCTTCCGGTAGAATCGTGTGCACGTGTGTGTGTGTGTGTGTATATAGGTGTATGTGTGTGTGTGTATGCGTGTGAGAGCAGCCAAGTGTAATGCGGTCTAACTTCTAGCGTGCTCCAGCGACCACCGTGATAGCCGACGCTGGCGAACGGAGTAATGGTCAGCTTCAAGAACAACAACGTATCCAGGTATTTCGCTCGGTGTACTCGTACGGATTCGTCCGGTCGACCACTGCGAGAGGGAAACCCTTTTAGTATACGCGAGGAGATTAAACAGTTTGGAGTAAACGGTTTATCGATCGAAAAGCGAAGTTACGCGAGCCGTATTACATAATTTCAATATTGACTCGAGAAAAAATCGCGGAAGGCAAATTCTTTTTAACATCGGGATTTTTATTATTATATACACGATTTTCAATTTTGTGACGTTAAAAAAACCAGGAGATTCTTTTCAACGTCAGAATGAAAACCGTACCCGCCAAAATTGTTTTTATCCGATTAGCAGGCTCGCCTTTGTAATGCGAATATCGGAGGCAAGTGCCCGGCGCGCTTTGTTTCCCGGAGTAAAAAAATTATGCGGCATCTCGCCGCATTCCACGCATTCCACTGAATTAAATAATTTCCAATTTAATTTTTCATTAACGGCCGCGATTAGCCGCGCGTTGAATATCCTTGTAAAATATAAATTGTCGAGCAAACTCGTTCGCAGGAGTGCGTCGAAAACAATTCCACACGATGGCGAGATTATTCGTTGCAGCAACGAATGATCGGTTTACGCGCTGCATATTTAACGCACGCTCGCGCTTGAAACGGTGCGGCGTTGGCGTACCGCGTAAAAAATTCACTCGGTTGCGTTAGAATTTACACATCGACGGGCGAGGGGACGTGACGGACGAAAGGGTTGTGCGGTCGCGTGCGTCCTGCAAAAAGAATTTCTCATTTTGAACAATATTCGCAGTGTGGACAGACCCCGACGACCGACGTGTCCGGTAGGACGCGCGAGGATTCCGCATACGGCGGTCGTTCTTCCGCAGCAATAGCGCGAATTCCAGCCGTGGTTCGGAGTATTCCGATTGGAGTGCCGGGTTTAATGGCGAGCGCGAATATCGAGATTGCGCACGTCGATACGCCATTTGGCACGGCTAATCTGTATTAACGCGAACGAAATGAGAAGAGACGCACGTTGATCGCCGAATTCAACCGTCCGTTCGGAATATAATCCTCGGAATTAACGCTCGTCGCGATTTAATAATCGAGAGATCGCGATATTTTCGCGATTAGGTGGCTTGTGTGCGGTTTATTTGTTATTAAAAGTAATACCCAATGCAACATCCAAAAAGTATAACGTCCAATAAAAGCGCGGCGAGGAAACAGGGGTATTTTCAATTTAAAAATACGCGCGGTAACAAGAGAGGAGAAAAAAAGAACACGTAGGATCTTCGAGACCACCGCCGTGACAACCCGACGTATTGGAGCGGCGCCATTAAGGTCAAGTATAGAATGGTCTCCTTGTCTAAAGTTGGAAAGCTACGCCTTCGGCAGGGTGCCGAACATCGAGCATATGCTCGCCGCATGCGAGCGAAATGACTCGTGATGCTGCGACAAATCGCATCCCCCGCGTGCATCCCTCGATACAGGGATCTATAAACCGCCATTCGCTCCCCCACAATGTCGCGTTCTCTTTTAGACTTACATAAAAGTGCAAAGATTTCGTCGTATTTGAACAAACGAGGTCAGATCTGCAAGCGCAGATCTGTATGTATGTTACACACTTCTTATCTATTAGGTATTTGAACTGACTCATCAACACGTATTAATTGCAGGCTTGTTAACTATACGATAGATAAATTTTATCTGACTGTAGACTGTAGTAAATTTTATCTAAAGGTCGTAAATCGGTATTGTTTGTCGGAGGAGATGTTCGCGCCTCGAAAGCGGAAATTATTTGTATGACATCGTTTCGATTGGAAAGGTGTTCAAACATCGGGAGACCTGTTAGGGCCACCTTCTGGCCGTCCTGGACGGTAATTTCCAGTCAAGCAGCATCTGCCGTGGAAGCCAATGCCCGCATCGACGTCGATACCTCGCCGTCAGCTTCCGATTATCATACTTTTCCCTTTCTGCCTCGCCTCGTTTTTTTTTTCCACGTTCACGTCGCGCGGTCGTTTCGATGCAAAAGTTAACGTATACGGCAGCACGAGTTGTCGACGATCACTTAGCACGAAGTATAGTCTTATCGTCAATGATAACGTCAGAATAAAGTGAATTTCCACAAGATTGAATCTTCCTCTCTCTTTCTCTCTGTTTCTTTTGTAAGATGTTATTGCCACTGCTATCGACATTGCGAAATAAAACCAAGAATGAATTTCTCTGACAACGCGCGATTACTCTTAAATCTTAGTTTACTATGCGTTGTTGCTTTTCACGATGACAGCTGTTATCTAAAATGATAGAGACCATTTAAGATAGTGATTCTCAACCTCTCGTATTCAAAGTCTTTTTCTGAAAATCGGAGTGGTATAAAATGTACGTTGCTTTTAAATACGTCACAGTTTTAAAATTTAATTATTCTGTATAAAATAAACATTGATTAAAAATGCAATTAGGAATGGAAGATTAAAAAATTATCAGTATTGTAATCAATTGATAATAATTTTTAATGAATAAAATTTTTATTGGGAAGTATTAAAGATTTTCAAAGTTATCGAAATGTGAGAAAAGTATATATATACCTATATTTCCTCCTGTCATCAAGAAGGATAAAAAATGTAGCAGATATCGTTGTAGAATTTTTATTATGCATGAATGTGTTTCGATCTTCTAAAGCGTTACAAACGATTGAATCGTTGTGAAAGGTTGAAAAATTTTACCGGTATGGAAGAAATTGATTCTGAGAAGATCACGTTGATTACATGAATGTCACCACGCGACGATACGTGGTCTTACGAAAGACGGGATCACCGCAGTATTGAAGTAAACAATTTAAGGTTTCCTCAAGTTTTCGCAATGTTCTCGGACTTGAACGAATAAGTCCTTTTTCTCGGGACTCTCTGACATCGATATTTTTAATGTAAACAAATTTTTTTTGATAATTAGCTCTAGTTCTAGAACAAGTTTGTGACAAATAGTGACAAGTTCATCCTCTGTAGTTTCATAAATTTATAAAGATACACGGTATTTAACAATTTTAGAATATTCTGTTGTGTTTCATATTACAAAAAATATCGATTTCAGACTGCATTTTTTCATTAGACCGCAGTATGTCAAATTAAATTTAATATCAACGTACTGTTACTAAATTTAATATCATCTATGTGAAAGTCTTTTCATATAAAATGCCTCCAAATGCAAAACTTAACGTTTCAGCCCTCGTTTATAACTGCACAACGACTGTTGTAAAGAAAAAGTAAAGCGAAAGTTTGGCGTTCAGCAGTCTTCCTCGTCTTTCGATTTGCGTCTTACGTCGTGCGTCATTCTCCGCACGTTCCTTTTTTTTCTATAGAATTTTTGCGGAGAACGCGAGTCGTAATTTTTCGGCCGTAAAATGTTAAGTTCGAGGCGCACGCTCTGCGGTCTGGAATAAAGCGTGTCTTTGCCGTCACTTTGAAACATTCATACGCGCAGAAATACCTTACAATCTTCCCTCTTGTCTCGATCCCGGTTTTGCTCGTTTGCCCTTCTTCTTGTCGCCCGACTCGCATAACTTATTGTAGCACGAGCGTGCTACATCGGGCGAATTTCGCGAATACACGAAACGCTCCTCGCGTTTTTCCGTGACTTCTCGTTAAACATTTGCGCGACGAACCCTTTCAGGAACCCTCGCACGACGGTCTTGAATTACGTCGCGACTACCGGTGGTAGAGCTTGCATTTTTAAGCTCTCCGTGTCGATTCAAACTCTCATTCTTCGCCAATGGTTCAGATGTAACGAATTTTTGGTTCAACTTTCCTTAACCCCTTACAAAAATTCCGTGTCCGAAAATCAAAAGGATTAGGTCCAAGATTATCGTTGCTGAAATGTCCAAGTCATGGTAACCAGAAAGAAACGCAAGCTTTACACACAATAAAAAAATAATAAAATAGAAATTGGGTGGCGCTCTTAGAAAAATCTGTCTAAATAATGATAAACAGAATAATACGAGTCAAACGCAAATATCCATGCGGCAATGCAGTACCAGGTGTTACGAGAGCGCTTCAATTTTTCTTTGATCTTCCGCAAACAAAGTATTAAAGACGATATTCTTGCTTTGGTTGAAGAGGAATCGAATAAAGGCTGAAACGTTCCGCAATTCCCAACGGTACTTTACTTTAATTGGAGAAGATCCGAGTAAAGGTTGAAATGTTCCGCTGTTTACAACACAGTTGGTGCTGTATCATTACGCAGATGTCTGCGTATATACTGACTTGTGTTGTGACCCGCTCATCCTTATTGAAGTTTCATACATTGCGGAACGAATTAAATTTCAGCCAAAATTCCCAAACACGATTGTTTAAAAAAAAACACAATGCGTGTGTAGGTATGTAGTAAATTTAAATAAATTTATTATTTTCTGAAAACCATTTAAATAAATACAGAATTTTTAAACAACTTTACGAGTTTTGATCTAACTGGCGGAATTATTAACTTAATTGATCTTGAAAGTGCGCATCCACTTAATTCTACGCAGACGCATCTCTGGGAAGCATATTTTTGAAGTTGTTCATCATTCCGTTGTTCGAATAATTGAAAACGGGAAGGATATACCCGCGTGTACCGTGTTGAATTAGTCGTACATGTTTATTCTCGTTCACCTAATTACTCGGCGATTCACTGTTACACGCACGGGTCTTAATAACGGCCGACGCTATGTCTAATTACTCTCTTTCGCGAAACGCACGTCGGTCTTCATCTTGTCCAAAGCATCGCTATTCTTAGAACATTGCGCCCTCTCGGCTTCATTACAGCACGTCGGAACGCGTACTCCAGTCGATGATGGTATGCGATCAAAGTTTGCCTCGCGGCAATCATTATCGTCTATTAAAAACTCATCGAACTCATCAGCGAAGTTTCGTCGTCTTATGAGAAATTTTTAGTCGCTCCGTTAGACGAATAAAGGTTGAATCGAGTCCTGATAGAGCTCCGTGTGAAAACCATTGCGTCCATTATACGTACACCGGACACATACGTTTTTCTCCCCTTTTTTATCGGCCGACTAAATGATAGCGGCACGACAGAAAGCGGGAGGATTGTTCGGTGGCAGATAAGAATCCCACATTTGTTAAGGAGACCTTACTCGCTCCTTTTGACATTTCCGGTTGGGAATTTCACGTGCTACGATAAACCTTATCTGTCTGTGAGAAACGTTATATAATTATGAACACAATTGTTATATATATAAAACACGCTTTTCTGTCTCTTCTTATTGAACATTTACGCATTGAGTGACGCGAATTAAATGATTAAATTTATGAAATGTCGATTTGCAAGAGTTTACAAATACCTTGTTTGCATTTATGGAATGATCAATAATCATATTTCTATATTATATCTCATTAATACATTTATGCGGATCAAGAGATGACGCATCTTTCTCACTCAGAGGGCAAATTTACATTTGTCAGAAAATCTGCTAATTAGTGTATTAATACTTTTGCTCGTAAACAGACATCAAAATTGCGACAAATATGTATATATAATATGAAAATGTCTGAAATAAACAGTGAAGCTTTCCGGAAGGAGACTATTGTGCCATGCATACAACCCTTGCCTAGAATTTCAGAATAAAGGGGGCCCAGGTGCGATGGTGTTTCGCGACCGGATGTAACGAACGTCCCGCTGCATACAATTACTAGCAGGTGTGAAAACAAATCGAATCCCAAAAAATCCACATTGAAAGAAAGAGTTTCATTATCTCTTTTTATTTGTGAAAAAAAGTTTTTGAACCAACGATCGTTCGACTTATATATATATATAAAAAATAAATTACGATGATGAAGAATGTTAATTTACATTCATCATTTAAAGAACAGATTATTTTATTTTAAAAGCCAGAATTCGGTAATTTCAATGAAACGAGTTTTATGAAAAAATTACTCAAGCATAAATTCACAATTGTAGCGGGAAAATATGATGCAACAAAAATTTTTGCGTGGTTTTGTATAATGTTAACTTTATTGGTATTTTTTTTAATAACTCCACGAAAATACGATTTTTTTCATTATATGATTCTTCCCAATTATTCTGCATATACGAGTAAGCTTAACTCAAAAAGTCAATATTACAAGAGATATTTCATATTTTATTCCGATATTCTCACATAAAATATTATACAAAATATCTATTTTCTAATAACATTAATTTAATATTTTCATGTACATTATGTACAAAATAAGATGAATGATTGATATGAACAAAACATAATAATTATTTTTAAAAATTATGTAATTGTGTGCGGTCAAGAAAACATATATTTGTAAATTTTTCTTAATTGCAATTATGTACTTATGTCTAGCAATTTATCTTATTATTTCACGTATAAAAGTATCAAAGTGAAATCGAAAACTAAATGTTTTACGAATTATTCACATTTCATTCTGGCACATTTAGACATAAGATATAAAATATCTCATGTCAAACTTTTTGATAATTTTATCTTAATACTTTTATAAGTAGAATATCTAAAGGAAGCATATTACACGAAAACGTGACATGATCCCATCTTTAAAAATATCGATAACGTTGATACCTTACAAAAAATCCGTGAATAATTTGTTTCATGTATCATATTTTTTTTTAAATTGTAAAACACTTGAGAAATCGTTTAAGCAACTTTTTCATAAAATTTCCTTCTTCGGAATTATTTAGTAACTTTTAAAATAGAACATCCTGTATATTTCTTTTTACGGATCTATATCTCTTCCCTCTTATTACTGACGATGAAAAATGTTTCTTATCTTTAGAACTTATCTAGCTGATATTGCTCGATAAACCGACAAATTGAAATATACAGAAAGGTCATGACGCCATCACTAAAATAAACATCACCGTTGGTGCGAAAAGGATTTGAAATACGTGTTTGATCCGATAATACTTTATCGATCGGATAAGAATTAGAACTCTTTAAATTGATTACGAGAGGAACATATATACGGCAAACACAATTTCGCGGTCGAAAGAAACAAGAAAAGAAAAAGGTATAAAACAGACGACTTCAAATATTAACTAATTTAAGCGGCATTTCGAATGTTTTATTTATTGTTACATGAAATTTATGGGATTGCGGGACTTAAAAGATTTTTATTCCCGCGTGTATACTTTTGTAAATAATTTATTACAAGACGGGAAAAGGCTGAATATCTCTCCTTGTTTTTTGCGCATTGAGATAATAAATTTATTCTGTTTTTCTAGTATAAATAAGTTTAAAGTAAAATACATTCTCTATCCATACAAACACCAAAATTTTACCTATCACGTTCTGATAAAAAAAAAAATTATTCTGATTTTTGCAAAAAGTACTACTGAAATAATTTAAATGAATCATGCGACACTTCAATTATATCTGCTCGAAATTGTTGCTCGATTTTCGCGGCTCTTATCTTGCGCTGGATATTACCGACGGTAGACGCTTTGCTGCACGATCGACCATTGGTAGGACCTCATCTGTACCCGGTACATACCCGGTGGGAAAAGAATAACCGCGCGAGAGTTTCAGTATCGATCCCCTTGACCAACGTCTTTTTCCCGTTGATGTTTCAGCGAGCAGTCAACGCCACATCGCCATCTGCCTGGGACTCTGCGAGGTTCCCTGAGCCATTCTCATAATCACCATCACAATCATCCCCACAGACATGAACTACCACCGTCGACGTACCTCACACCCCCACCACCACCAGCAGCGTCGAGTTACATCACGGTGCAGCGCGGCTGCGCTCTGCATTCGAGGTGAGTAACACCCGGTATATGCTCTCGCGGTAGATACTCTCTCTCTGTATCCCTCCGGACTGGTTTGAGGAGCTGATGAATTTGGCACTAATTTGCTCTGCGAGTGTCAATAGACAGTTTATTTCACTTTCATGAGATGACTTCTTGAAAGTTTACATTTTTTATCTGCACAGATTTTGAAATCATAGAGAAGTGGAGGATTGTAAGGGAATTACCCTCTTTTCTCTGAGATTATTCAGACTGATCCTTTTACGGCCTTTATATGTAAAAGCTGTGCAAGAAATCCCGAATAAGCCCTAGAAAAGGATTAGAATATTATATATTGTATAATAAAGGATAAATATAATATTCTATGCTTCTATTTTCTAACATGATTCACAAGTATGTTTAACAAGCAATTTTTATCATTAATACTATTCAACTATTAATTTTGCTACGTAATGAATCTTTATAGTTTTCCATTATTATAGTCTCCAGAAATGAGTCTTATAACTTCCATTCCATGATTGTAATAAAATGTATGTAAAAAAAGAAGAAAACTATAGATGCCATATATAAAACGAAACACGTTAAAGACAGCATACCCCTTTTCAGTGTGATGGTTACACGTACCTCTCGATAAAAAGAGAAATATATAAGAATGAGACTCGTTCTTTCCGCGAAATGCTTGCTATTCAAAGCAGTATGCGCAGTCTGACAGGGAAAATACGAACGGATAGCGTTGCTTGCTTGTTGCGGATTCTACGACAGCACGAT
Organism: Temnothorax longispinosus; assembly: GCF_030848805.1. NCBI lineage: Eukaryota > Metazoa > Arthropoda > Insecta > Hymenoptera > Formicidae > Temnothorax > Temnothorax longispinosus. Next base: position 6,642,191 of record NC_092363.1, on the reverse strand, counting down.
GAGGCCTTTTATTCGGAAATGCGCCGCGGATGATCGATCACGTCGCGTGTTCAGCAACAATTCACTTCGAGAGTTGGAGGTTCTTGATAGCATTAGATTTTAATTACGACTTTGATCACGTCGCTCTATTATTATTTCATTCTATTGTCGATTACGGTTCTCTTTGCATTGTCGAACTTCTATTCAATTTACAACATCTATAGCGAAGTACTTTGTTATTTCAAACAGAGGATCGATCATTTTCGTTTTAAAAACAAATACATGTTTGGGTGTAGTTGATAATTTATACGAGCTATATATAATTTAACAAACATTTTTTCCTGCTATTCCCAATTGGAAAAAAATCACTGGCAATTTTATTAAAATCGGCTATAAACATACATATATCTGTGTCAAGTTCGAGATGTCCGAGGAATTGATTTAAAGGACAGTGTTACATAAAAAGGCGAGTGATATATCGGAGATGTTTAAATATACGCGCATCTAAATCTTGCAAGCTGTACCACTGGCGATCAAAAGTGACGTAATTCCGATTTCTGTATTCACCGTAAGCAATCCCCGTGTCCTTCACAAACGCGACGGCTTTCGAAATACACGCGCGGCGAGCGAAAAATCGGGTCCGCGGATCACGTTTTCCCGGCGCCGCCGCCGGCCGGGGGGATTACGGAAGGGTTTCCGATATGCGTACAAATCAGCCGAGTTGCTTGTACTGTATACATACAGTAACTTGCCGAGCGAATCCCTCTCGCCTTTCGCGTGCCGTGATAAAGGAAATAAAGAGGTTCTTGTCGCCCTGCCCCACTTCGTCCTCCTTTATTCCCCTTTATTCCCTTCCACTCGCGGCGCCGTTTAAATCATCAACCGGATGGGAGAGAGAACGCCCGCTCTTCTCTTTTTGCTATCCCTTCGAGCTTAGCGCGTTTAATTTTCTATTTAATAACGCCGCGATATCGATTCTCGATTAATGATGGTGGATTTCGCGGATTACCTATGAATTCTTTAGTAAACCCGGGATAGATTCTGCGCGGTGTGGATACATATTTTATAAAATATCTCACCTTATACTTCTTTTAATTTTCTTGTTTGCGTTAAGTGCTTTATCGTGCAAGACTCGTTATCGCAAACGATGTTTCCGATGACTGAAAATACCGCAAGCGTCGTTTAACGCGGCACGGAGACCCGCGTTTCCGATAACGACCTCGCTCTCGTTCGTGTACATAAGCCACCTAGAAATTAGATCGACGCAGTTCGTATTAATGATGAAAGTAAGAAGGATTCTGAGGAGTTTGAAGAAAGTGGTCGAAGAACTTGCTCAACCCTCCTTCTCCCCTTCTCGAAGCAGCCCCGAGAGTTTGCCTCGCTGCTCGACGTTAAATCTCGCGCAGCATCGGCATTTTTGCCGGACGGATCCCATCAGCTTCTTTAATTTCTCAACTGCCAGGTCTCACCGTAGCTCATCCGGTCGATGTCGCTCTATGATGTTCGCGAGAAACGGAAAATCGCGTTACTGTTGCAGAAAACCGCGAATGAGTCGAAGGGTAATAGCGCTCACGTAGAGTAGACTCGATACCATCGAATAACAATCATAATAACCGTTGCGTTTTCAAACTAATTGGACATATAAATTGCGATAAACGGCGGCGCGTTGCCCGAGAGAACGTTTTGACACGTTTCTAACGCGATTCCGCGGTGTCGCGACTTCAAGCGACGGACGTATCTGGATGGATTCTGCCCGTCCGGCGAGGGAGCGGCAAAAATAAGAGAATGAATCTATGATTAATGCTTCGTCGTAACTTACAAGCAATATTTCCTCCGGAATTTCGCGATTTTTGCGTTACCCGCGAACAAAGGGACGCGAAATTAATTTTTGTGACCGTGTTGCCCGTCGCACTTCGCTATCCGTTTTCACGCTCGCTCGTGAGCGCGTGGTGAGTTTCGGCTTTAATTTCCACGCGGGTCGATTCGTCGTAATTTCTGCATGCGCGGTAATCCATTCGCAAAACGTATCTCGCGACGCGCCCCGCGAAACGGGGAACCCCACTGTCGCGGAGCTTTGTGTAAGTGCGTGCCGTAAGTTTATCCGTCGTGGCGTCTCCACCATAACGGCGCCGAGAGTCTCGTCGCGCCATTACTTTTCATCCCTTATCCCTTCTTCCTTTTATCACCGCTCTCCCCGTCGACGGTGGAATGCTTCGTTATCCTACGCTTTAGAAGCTCTCGCTTTCGGTTCTTCCGCGACAATAGAATAATTCAATTGTACGTATAATACAATAATAGGGGCTTCTTATTCATGGTCGGTATACTCCTCATTTGAGTTTTGAGTTTCCTGTTTTGTACTTAGAGATACTGTGACGCTATAGATTGTTCGTCGAGAATCGGTTGAGTTATTTTTATGGTGCAGAATTGTGTCTTTGACGCTTGAGATTGTAGCTCTTACCCTTTTGTCACCGTATCCATTTTAATCACGGTATCTTCTGCCTTGTATTAACATGTGCAATTATATATGTAAACGTAACCAAATTGTTACGATTTTACGATATAAAAAATAATATCCGGAAGCATATCATGTTGAATTCATCGGACTTAGAATTTTGATCATAAAATATCAATTAAAAATATTCTAAAAAATTATTAAAATTATTTTTAATATTTTTCAACAGAATATAATGTATTATAATCGTTTATTCACAGCAACTTATAAAAGCATGAATATTTCTGAATTTAAAAATTCCACTTTTTGAAATTTACATATAATCTTGGACTACAGATTAATACGTCTCGTGACGAAAAGGTGCAGTTATGTTATGGAGTGTCAAAAGCACACGCGTGCATTCTCCCTTCTTCTCTCCCCCTTTTTCTCTCTCTCTCTCTCTCTCTCTCTCTCTCTCTCTCTCTCTCTCTCTTCCTTTCTCCTTATGATGTCGACGCGTCGCCGTCTCCTTTCATCTTCCTTCACGGGCGACTGATAACATGTGATTAACGTCCTCGTTATCCGTCACGCCCGGGCACCAATTCTTCGCTCTTGCGTCCCTCCCCCCTTTGTCCCCGACCCTTCGTTTCTGCCGTCCGCAATAGGTTCGACCTGGACGGGTTTCGCTTACTCTCGTGGAAATTTCGCTTCCGTCCCCATTTCTCGGTTCCCATTTCTCTCTTTCCACCTTTCTGCGGTACCGTTCCCGCGTCCCACCTGTCGTCCACGCGCCGTTAAACGACAGGGCACGAGGGGACGATGACGACGATAAAAAGAAAAATGCGCGCTCCGCGACGAAATTACCGCGAGCTCCAGACGCTTCGTCACTTTTCACCACGGCGATTAAATATCCTCGGTTTCAACGGAGCCGGCGGAAATTTACGCCGTGTCTTTCCGCCGGCTCCGCTCTCTCTCTCTCGGTTTTCTTCGACGTGGGGATCGAGCCACACGCGAAATTAAACACGATGGAGGGACCGGGAACGCCGGCAACTCGGAAAAGCGGTTTATCGATCTTCGACGAAATAACAAAACGAGACACGTTAATCGATATGTGCAGGGTGACTAGTCGCTTTTGAACATGATTAAGATTAACGATTTGGGATTACTTTTCGGATACAAACGTAAGACTATTTTTATTTCACTGCTCGCCATTCAACGTACGATATACTATTCTCGTAGCATAAAAAAATTTTTTAACGCAGTAAGTATATCTATATAGATAATGAATTTTTTTTAGTAATTATTTTACACGAATATACGCGAATATGCAAAGATCGTCGCTGATTAATATAATTTCAGTCAACGTAATTGATAATCTCTTAATACGCTTACTCCGCGCGCGTCGCTATATAATCTCTCATTAATCTTTCGCAAGTCTTTCAACGCAGCAGAGTGAATCTTCGATTAATCCATCAGAGATCGCAGTAATCTCCAGTTCGTTAAAAAAAATACAAGACAGATCATAATTCCGCGCGAGCATTGTGCTTTGTATAGACGCAGCTAATAGCGAGACTCGAACAAGACAAGGATAGAATCTGCGGAAACTGCACTGGCGAGAAGACTCGTCAAACGGGCGAAAACGTAATAGAAGAAGAGAGAAAGAGGGATGGGGTTGCGAAAGGGTTTCCATTCGATCGGGTCTTATCGGTCAGTCGGTGGCATCGCTCTCCCAGGGCGCGCTGTTCCGATCGCTTCGTGCCAGGTCCGAACGATGCCATGCATCACTGGGACCCAGGACGACGGTCGAGGACCATCTCGTCCTTTATTTCACTCCTCGCATGGAAATGTCCGGCGAAATGTCCCCGTATCTTTCCGTCACGTGTCCACGAGGCTGAAAGCTTCCAGAGATGCGCGCTTTCTGTCCGTGAAAATGTTTCAACGTTTCCGCGAACGCGAAGACGCCGCGCGGGAGCGACGTAAATTTCTTAGTACGCTTTTACGACTGGGAGGATGATAGTCTGTGAATGCTCATGATTTTCTCATTTGACTGTAATCCCTGCGAATTATCTACGATGGTACCGTGATGAAAAAGGTTGGGAAAAATTTCTCTCCAAACATCAAATTCATTTAGACGTAAATTTCAGCGTGTCGTTGTTATCTTGGAAAAACATTTCGTCGACTATTCACCTCTAAATACTACCATTATGTAATATATATATCATGTAATATCACTAGAGTCTCGGTAATCGAATGATAAAGTGCTCGGAAAATTGGAAAATTCAGGTTGAACTGAAATTATGTTTCTCGTAACAAATAAATTTGTAGTAATTACGAGTGTCTGTCAGATGCGAATTAGCATCTATTAATTACTGAGTAATGTGAATTGTAATTTTGGTAGCATATGACTACGTTTCGACGAAAGATCGAGTCAAGTACCTGTATTGTCGAGATAAAGCTAGAAAATTAATATTAGGCCGATAATCCGCGCGATTATGTACAGTCTTCTATTTACTTATTCACAATATTATCCTATTTATTTATCTTTTCTATTTCTTTATTCATGACGTGCTTTAACAATTGAAAAGTGGCTAGCTCCGATCCTTGCACATGCAACGAAATTCAGTGAAGAGGATTAACGAAGTCGCATTCCGCTGCGCTAGTAGGCGCGCTGGAATTTGCCGTACCGTAATGTTTCCGCGGGATAGGTCGAAGATGGAAGGGGGAAAACGGTAGTGAACGGCCGGCGCGCGTTGTCTCGAAGTCCATAAATAACTTAAGTCCGGGCTATACATCGTGCTCTCGGGGTGTGTTATTTCCTCCGCGGGATGAAGCATCCCCCGTGTTATCGGGGGGGGGGGGGGGGGGGGGGGGTCCCGGATATCTCCGGAGAAAGTCTCTCATTGTACGCGGACATTCGGCTATTAACTCTCCGCGAGCGAAAAGACCGGTGTCGGGTGGTATTCGATCCGGTGCGACACACGCCACGGGTGGTATATCCGCCGATGATAGACGCGTTATACAAAAGCTTAGCCGAACGGCGAGCTCGCCGGCAAACAAATTTTATCTTGCGGCGAGGGGGATTATAGGGGGTGGGATTCTCACTCCGCGACTCCGCGTCGGTCGACGCACGGTCGTCGTTCACGGTGACGGGTAATCCCTCGGAAGCGCGCGCGTCTCGCTTCCGCACGGGATGATATCCACGGGGATATTCGGGATATTCGGGACACGGTAACTCCTCGCGGCCAAGTCAATCCCGCCCGATCGCCCCGGAGACCAGAACAAACGTTCTGCCTCGACCGCTTTAACCGGGCTTTCGATTATTAATCCACGGACGCGAGCGATACCACGAAGGCGGAGTTTGAAGGCTGGTTAATTAACTGATGCGTTTATATCCGTCGCATCCCCGCGCCGGATCGGTGCAACATCGCGCGCTAATTAATTCCATTCTCATGCGCAACTTTTTAATCCACTTAACGTAATACCGTGTCAACGCGTCGCGCTTGTCCGGCCTCCCGCTTTCTTGCCGCTTTCGGCGCGGAGCGTATTTGTTTTAAGCTCGCTGTGCTGCGATTAGAAGCGATTATCCCCCGCATATTTCCACGGGATTCGTATACTCCCCGGAATATATAAAAAGAGATAACTAAGTAGTAATTACTTTCGTTCACTTCGGGACGGCAGAGAAGTGTTAAAGATTTTTGGAGTATCCGTCGTTGAACTAATAAGGAAAGTTTTCCTACCTTTAATCAGCGCGAAATAAGAACGGATAACGTTAATCCGCTTAGGACTTCATTAAAGTAGATATTCTTATTCGAGAATTCTTAAGTAAGATTGAGGATTTCGGTCTCGTGGCTACCGAGAGTCCAAAAGATTTCTCAAGATTCTGCGCTAGTTGGGATTTCTTGTCTCTGATACGAATGTATGTGCCTTGTGGTACATGGTGTATGCTGCTTCTCGTTCGTCTCAATTTGGGACCGCGGGAAAGCACGTCTCGGCATCGTGTTTCAGGTGCCAAAGTTCTTCGAGATAACCCAACCCTCGTGCACACGGATCTCGTTATATAGATGCAAATGCATTATGCGTACGGCCCTCGCAACATCTATTCGGAAACACGCGCCTCTTGTTGTCCGTCGCCGCGGTTGCAATCCGTATTCATGCACGTGCAGTTTACACAATTATATATCATATGTATGGATACGTATATTTATATATATACATGTGCTAAAGCAAATATTAGGATTAAGACGTTATCAGGTTGAAAATTGTAAATATCAATTGGTATTCACAATTATGGATAACGTCTTTATCCTAATATTAGTTTAAGCTGAGGTCTGTTGCAATAATTATCTCATTACCTCTAAAAAATCTCTTCTACTTTTAGTTATTTCGGTTTTATTTTATTAGATATTAGAGTTGCGGTCACTTCGTATTGAGAAAAATTATTTACTATTATATTATAAATAATTTTGCATATTAACTTGCCATTCTTCCCTTTATCTATTTATCTTTTGCGCGGAAATTTCACACCCGGTGCCACAAACTGAGGACCCGGAACTTGCATACACGTACACATACGTTGTGTGTCGCAGCTTTTACACGACCGCGCGCGTGCGGTCATGCATCTTACTAACGGCGTGTCTCCACGATACATCGCTTTGTGTGGTTAGCTGAAGCTAGTCTGGTATCGTGCTCGGAAAGCGGCAAAGCCATCCACCTTCGCGAGCGGACACCGCGATATAGAATCTCGCTTTAACGTTTTAATAATGGACGCTGTGCATATTTAAGCAACGATTTTGCGCATGTCTTGGCACGCACGGTTACATCAACGCGATATTAACGTTATGACACGCTATCGGCGCTTCTTGCGCATTCAACTTAATAACTTGAAGAGAGTAAGGAAAAAGACACTTGATGTGATACTCGAATATATATATTAACGAAAATTGCCTTATTATTATCACAGAGAGAATGGACCAGCTCATCGCGGTCAACTTTAACAAGAATAAAAAAGAAAAAGAAAAAATTTTAAAAGAATGCACTTATTATTTCATCTATAGAAGTGACTCTTTTCAAAGAGTTTGAGAAACCTTGATACTTCGCGAATCACATACAATTTGCGCGAGAAGATTTTATCAATATTTTCAATCGCAAATCGTTTAGCATATGTTTTTCAAACATTTATGACAGACCGTAAATGAGACGAAATCCACCTTTACATCGACAACGCTCTAACGATGTTAAAATAAATTCCGTCCCATTTCTCGTAATTATCTTGAATCCGTAAAGTATTAACGAAGAAAGGGGAGTCGTACGCTTCGATTTAACGCGAAGTGACCCTTTGGAAATGTCACCGTTGCGCGATCTCCGGTTTAGCGATAACTACCCGGAGCGTGTCGTGAATATCAAGTATTTTCCCGAATCAGGAAAACTTGCGAAACTTGTCTTGTGTCTGCTGCAGTGATAACGCGGGTGTCGCGGGCGAAAGATGGATCGGTTACGCGAGTGTATTTAATACGGCAATACACACATACACGATCCCGCAATGCGCCTCGTATTATTATGTAATTGTGCGGGGGGGAGGGAGAGTGAGTTTACGCCGCCTGTACGGCGTTTTACGATTCAATGCGCCCGCAGCCTACGACGATACCGTACGTTATTAACGAATAAAAGACGATATTGCCTACAAACTTTATAGAAGAATACTTGCCGTGCTTCGTGCCCCGGCCGGATAACGAAACATAAAACCACTCGATAAAGACCTTCGATATTACCGGATCCTGAATAAAAGGTCACTCTTAAACCCAGCCGAACGACCAACGGGGCGCGGAGGAAAAGTTTGAAACTTTTTCAATTTTCGATACCATTACGGGTTTCGATATATTTAATCTCCCTTCTCTCGAATTGTAAAATTCACGTTCGCCTCGAATCGCGTTAAGCGTTATATCGCGCGTTAATATTACAGCGGGGACGTTTGCACATGAACGATATCGTCGATAAGCTTGCTTTCAGACAGGTAAGGAATTCAGATGACACTTTCGCATTTCGAAGCCCGCGCTCGAATTTCCTTTCGAGGCACGTCGATCTCGAGGCGGAGCATCATCGGAGATACGAAATACGTGCCTTCGACTTCTTTTCACGTGACTTCTGCATTTCCCTTCGATCGGGAGGTCGGGAGTCGGAGGGTCGACGCCGTCCTTCGCGACGGTATGAACGAGACGACGTTATCAAAGTCGCGCGACCGGAAACGGCCACGAAACGATCGAAGGGAAGAATTCTCGTCGCACGAGGGAGGAACAAAGGAGGCACCGACGAATCGTCGTGCGCTAAACATTATGCGACTCGTTGCGCCGGCAAACGCGCAAAATTACGGTTCTGTAACGCCGTACAACATCATTTCGCATTAGCGCAACGATAACCGACCGCATCGCACGTATGTTGCACGCGCGTTACATAATAAACGCGTGCCCCATTGTTTATTGCATAACCACGTTACGGTACAGCTATCGCTATGGTGTCTGGCACTCGCATGGTTGACTATAACACGTGACTATACAGTATACAGCGGTGCGCTCGTTATCCCAGAGATTTACTGCACCACATTTCAATTCCCACAACAGTTTAAAATTAGCTACCTTTCCTTCAGATTCGCTTGAATTCCCTTAGAAATTAATTACAGGATTGCGTTGTAGATTTCTTTATGTATTCCCCAGAAATCCAACTTTTCCTAGTTGCAAAAATAATGTGCGGTCGGTCACGAAAACTTAGGAACGACGAGGACATTAAGAATGTAGAGAGAACGCTTATATTCACGTGATAATATATCGTGGACCTAGTATGTCACGGGAAGGCGAAACGGAGGTCAAAGTTGAAAGCTGACCAAATATAAGAGCTCCTTTGCTCTCACCATGATGATCCCCGTCATCTATTGACGTGAGTGACACGTCCGTTGCGATCTGTTGATCTAACACGCACGTGAGAGAGGAATTCTGTTATTCGACAAGTACTCTTCTCTACATAATACAGATGACTGATACGTATTATTCTTAATGCCAAATATATTTGCAATCGATCGCAAGTTAAAAAGTACCATTAAAATTCTGTTCGACTCGTTTACTGGATCGTCATGCGAACCCACACTTACCGTACATATACAGAAGTATCGAAACCGCCAATATATAAAAAATATGAAACATTTTTAAAAAATGTTTTGAATAAAAAATTTTAAAGTTAGATACGTATAATGCATGCAATACATTTTTTAGAACATGTGTTTTTCATGAGACGTTTTATATATAAACGTAACTGATATTTTTTTTAATTATATATTTATTTAAATAAATTAATTCCTAATTATTCTGTGTATGAAAGTCAAAATTATTAAAAATCAATTTTTACGATACTATTTTATTTTAACATATTTTGATATAAAATATGAAATACTTTTTAAAATACTAATTTTTCCATTATCTTGTGATACTTTAAAGTTTTTATATACACAATAGAATGAGATATAAATTAATAAATGAAAAACAACATATAACTGCATTTAAAATAAATATGCAGTTCCCCGTTGCAAATTACAAATCTTTTAAAAATACAATAAATATTTGTGTTGTCAACTGATCATTTTACTCCGTGCATAAAAGAAATAAAATAATCGAATATTTTGATATTTTGTATCAAAATAAGTCATAATTAAATATATTTCATAATTATTTTTTTGTCGCTACTTATTATTAATACTAATACGTACAAAAATAATTAAGTTATTTTCAATATTAATATTTGCAGAGTTATCAAGGAATTATGTAAAAAAATATTACGATCTTATTTGAAAAAATCGCCGGAAAGTACATCTCATGAAAATTCACGCTCTAAAAAATTTATTTATACGCATTATACTTCCCTCTTAAAAACTTTTTATCTGAAATTTATTTTACGTCATAATAAAATGTGAAATATCTTCTTGTACTACTGATTTTTTATGACTTTATCCTAATACTTGTATGCAAAATGATTCGAGGAGAATTGTCAAAGCATGAATATAAAGAAAATATTGTTGTTCCATTTAAAAAATATCTCGACGATAAAAAGTTTTTAAGAGGAAAGTATAATGCGTATAAATAAATTTTTTAAAGCGTGAATTTTCATGAGGTGTACTTTTCGGCGATATTTTTTCAAATGAGATCGTAATATTTTTTTTGCATAATTCCTTGATAACTCTGCAAATATTAATATTGAAAATAACTTAATTATTTTTGCAAATATTAATATTACATAATAAAAATACATGATATAAAAAAATGCGTTGCATGCATTATATTACCCTTTTGCAATATCCTTAAAACTTTTATTTACAACTTTTCCTCAAAATTGCTTCGTGGTTGATATATGTATTTGGAGGTTCCGATGCTTTTCCCTCGCTCTATACATCTACATGAATCGTACATGACCGTAGTCGATGAGAATGAATGCTGTGGTATCGAGAGCCCCTCTGGCGAACGCCATTCGCCATTCTATAGTAAACTCTTTGCCGGTAGTGCTTTCCAGTGACATCGCACTCGTGCGATCTTTGTTCGGCCTGAAGCGTATCGTTTTGCACACGCGTGTTTATGGGTCACGTCGCTCGTTGTTCATTCATGGCCGGAACTTCGCCGCTATCGCGTTCGATCGCGTATAAAACGCGGGAGACATTGTTGTCTAAAGAAGATTATTGTTGGGCGATATTTTCCTGAAAGATCCCCTTTAATACTTCTTCATGGCGGCTTAGCCTCGTCGCTCAACGACGTGATGATAATAAAGTGAACGCCTCGCTGGCACTGACAATGAGTCGGAGATATATACGGGTGCCGAGAAGCTAACGACCCTAATTCTTCTAATTACGACCGCAGAATGCAATTTTCGTTTCTATGTTCACTGCACGATTTCTACAGATAACTTGGCGTTTACTATCGCGTTTGCTGCATAATCAATCATTTCTGATTACATTGCAGATATAACATCGTTATCTTTATCCTATTCAGAAAAAAATATGATTTTAATATGATGTTTTAATGATTATAATTATCACCTTTAATCTCCCAATTAGTAAATAAATTTCTTAACATTAAAACACGATATAGTTTTCGATTTTTTTGGTCCATTTTGAAATAATGCGAAGTATTTATTCTTATGAGATAGATCTGCTCTTAAATTGTGTAAAGTGAAACGTGAAAGTATTACAACCGAAAATTTTTTTTACATACATATCCACCATCTTTGAGTGAATTTTCTGAGTGACATTTCACGTATCCGCATACGATTTCCCCTCTCAAAACTCCGTACGACAAGATAACTCGTTGTCATAGGGCAGATGCACGTATCGCGGAAGATGTCTTCGCGAAACCCTCCTAAGAACAATGCGCCGCCGGCGATTCCCGGGGGCGCAGGAGAAGGGGATGCACACGCGCACCCGCTCGCGCGCTCGGCGGCGCGCGGCGGCAGAGGGGGTGATCGGAACGGAGAAAACCGAGAGAGCGAAAGCCGCGGCACTGTATCTCCCCCTCCCCCCTTCCCTCCCATCCCAATGTGTACTGACAGAGAGAACGCGCTGGGGTGGCAGCAGCTCGACGAGCACGGCGAGGGGTAGCGGCGACGGCGGCGGCGATGGCAGCGGCGGCGGCGGCGGCGGCGGCGGCGGAAGTGTACGGGGGCGCGAGAGAGGAAGGGTGGCAAAGGCGCATGCCAGTTGGGCCCTCGCCGCGCTACGAGTCGGGCAACCCCAGAATTCTCGCCCTCTCTTCGCCGGAACAGCCCGGCACGGTCGCGCGACGTTAACCCTCCTTCGCGCGCGGCGTACTCCGAAGCGGAGCATCTACGGCGGGCCCCGCCGCCCTTTCTACCCTGTCCTTGGCGTCAGCGAGCCACGGGCTCGCCGCCGTTGTCGCCGAGGATGCCGGAGCAGTGATAACAATCGATGATAATAATTGCCGCGCGCCGCTTCCGGCGCGTCCTCCCGTGACCCCGGCGAGGACGATCGACTGCCGTCTGTCTCGCGCGCGCGATCGGGCAGACGATCAGCCTCGGCGGCGCCTCGCCATCTCGCCGCGCCGGCATCGTACAAGTGGTGTAGCGAGCGTTGAGCGCGACGGAGAAAGAAAATGCGCGGACGTTGCCCCGCGACACCCGGCACGTGATCGTGCACCGGTCGACACCCGGGGGACTCTTCCGGGGTGTCTCTTCGAGTGTGATTATCACAATCGCGAGTGACACGAGTGTCTTGGTCGCGACCTCCAGATAGAAGTTGGTCAGGGGGGGATCTCATCGCGGCGATTAATGAAAGTTGTCCTCATGGATCCGTGGCATTAGTCCTCACCAATGAAATACTTAAATATTTTGGTATTTGAAGCTAAATATAATTGTCCGCTTTTCTTTTAGTGTCCAATTTAAAGTAGCCATTTTTATTAGGCAAATATAAAACGTGGAATTGGATGGATTATTTAATGTTGAATGTGCAGTGATAATGTACATTTAAATAGCATTTTATGAATTATCCACGCCTTCATTACGATCTATTTTACTGGTAAAATAGTCTTCTGGAAAATATCCTTGCATTGTATTCGCGAAGATAATTTGAAAATTAGAAAATCAAAAATGCAAAACGAAAAATAGTAATGACAAATTGTTATAGATGGTTATGTGATAGTTTTAATTGGCATACGGTTTTTCATTAATTTTATGTACTTTATCACCGCGAAGATCTTCGAGTCGAGAAAATCACGAAAAAATCATCGTATTGAACCGTCGTATTATGGAATTTACATGAGCCTTCATATCGCGAGGAGTCTCGCTTCGATTTTTACTCCGACTCGAAAGTTCACACGGAAGGGCAACGTACGCGGTAGTTCGGATAGGGTTGATCGCGGAAGGCCAAGGGCGGTGCGAACGGGAGTTGACGAGCAATCGACCCTCGCTCAAACGAAGTTTTGCAATATTCAGATGATCAGAGGATATTCAAGACGCGCGCGTCGCGAAGGCACGTTAATTCGACGCGGTGGTACGCGGAAGGAATTTCGTGAAACATGCAAAGTCCCTCAAAAGGCATTCCACCTCTCGTTGCGCGTTTATTTATCCCAACCGCTCGTCGCTCCGCGGAAACGAATGCTAATCGGGGAGGGATGGAGTAATGTGCTAACTCGTGCGACGAATATTGAGGGTTGAGGGACGCGAGATATACGGGATGGAGACCAAGTTGAAATAGTCGCGCGATACGCCCGACTAATGCGTTTTATCATTAAATACACCTCGTTGAGTGCGCTCCATTGTTTCCGCATTCGCGTCAAATTGATTCGACGCTCGTTGATTTTATTCGAAATGTTTCCGCACGCCTATCCGCGATTTGATAATTCGAACGAAGCTGTCGCGGCTCGTGTCACGGCGCCGACCGTGTGTCTCGATCGATGTTTTAATCAAGAAAATAGTCCGAGTGAAACCACGTATTTACGCTTTCGCCGACGCGACGCGACGCTTGCGAAACGTGCGACACGGCAAAAACCGGGATGGGGTTTGCTCGTTTGAGGATAGGGTTAAAATCGATGTGGCATTTAAGCGCCGGTAGTTATTTACCTGTATCACGCTACTTTGTTTATTTTTTATTCGAGAGAGAGAGAGAGAGAGAGAGAGAGATATTTAACGGCAGGATTTTATTCGCGTAACATTGGAAATTCTTGTTCATTAAATCAAGATATAATTTCTATATCAATTTTCTTCGAACGGAATAACAAGCTTCGTGAAAAACATCGTGTTTGGCATTAAACTCGCTCGCGATATATATAACTACCTTTTTAAAGATTATCTGAAAGGTTAAAGAGATTACACGGGAAAGCTATTAAAAAATCAGCGCAATCCAAACGATGCTGGTTACGCTCCCACGAGCGAAAGTAATTGGACGACGGGAATTTATATTTTGCATGAGAAAGAAAAAAATTCTAAGACGTACTCGCTTTTCTCGTAGCGTACGGTGAACAGCCTTTTGATAAAACCGGCGGCGGTTACCGAGAGCGTATAGCGGTGGCAACCTGATTATTCATGTATTCGACTAGCAACTCCGGCAACTCTGTTTTCGATGCACGCTTTACACGCTGCCGAATACATTAACGTCGCTCGCAGAGGCGATAATGCGATGGGAAGATAGTACTCCTCTTCTTTTTTTTATCCGTAACAAGCATCGCCAAATTACTGGCGATATCGTTCCGAGTAGAGCATAGAATGTAGTGTTTTATCTATCGGAGGTCTCTCTCTCGTAATTTTGACATAATTTTCAGTGTCGCGCGTGTGCATTTTATTCGCGTTTCAAGGGTGGATAGAGGGAATAAAAAGAAACGAATTATCACGTATCGCGTTTGTATACCTTCGAAAATATAGTAGACAGGATTTTGTCTCGCGTCGAAAAGAGAAGAAAAATTTATGCGCGAAAGAGTCAATTTTCTCTCCGTTCCGAAATGGAACGAGAAATTGCAATAGATAAAACGGATGACTCAATTATGCGATGTATTTTTTATTACTCCGCTGTTATTACGTGCCGCACCTAAATTTAATGAACATCAACATTAACATTGAGTTGTTTGCAGCGTAGCTGCGGGAAAAGTCGTCGCGCAGCTTTTAATATGTCTTGATGCACATCGTCGACCGTTTAAAATGAGTTTATGATCGGTTTATTGCTTCGAGAGGATTCCTCTCCTCGTCGCGGAGCTCGAATCCGTCGAGGCGCCACATTTTCAGGAAAATTTAAGTACTATGTACGTGTACACGACGGTGATGACATATAACAGATTTAAATTCTTTGAGCGACGAAGACGAGGCGGCCCGGCGCGGCGGCTGCTGCGGCGCACCTTTATTTTCACAAATGCATGCAACCTTCGATAAACGGTGATGGACTCTATAACGAGTTTACGCGAGTTTGCGAAGTGGTTATCACCGGCGTCGACAAGGACAGTCTTCGCTTTTAATCCGTTTCCTAACTTTCCCGGCTGGTCGTACGTTTCCTTTATAGGGGCGACTGTATAAATGCATTTCTCGTTAGGGGAAATTTGACGAACAGCATTACGCACATCCGCGTCGATGTTTTTTCCCCGGGAACTTACACGAGCCTTGTCCCGAGCCTTGTCCGTCCGTTGTTGAATTGTTTTTGCAAAATATCACGAGGGAAATTGCGACAAGAATGGACGTACGCCATTTTCTCGTGGGGGGAGGGGCTGTTTGTATTAATACGGGATTGCACGTCCCGCGTTGCGAGGGAAACGACATTTCCGCGCGACAGGTAATTTGCTATTCCGCTTTAGAATTAGCCGACTAATTGCCACGGTTTCATGATGAGGGCGAATTCGAAGCTCGCGGAAACACACCGTGTACACGTCGCGACACGTGTAACGCCGCGCAATGAGCTCACCGTGCGCGCGAGATCTCTGTCAGTTCTAGCTTCATTATTCGTCTCGTGTCTTCTTAATATCGGCAGATCGATAGAGCGGGCGATTGGCGTGACGAAATTCGCGCCGAGTCCGCGCTACTTTGCAAGTGCGTAACGACCGCGATGGACCGCGCAAACTGCGAGAGTGCAAGCGTCAGCTTGAATATGACATCGCAACTCTACTCGTCGATACTAACGGGTAACGCTCGAACGTGCTGCTGCTCGATGCCGATCAGGAAACAGCGAGGAAAGCCAGAGCGAGCCCTCCGAGTATGCGATCGATGGTAAACTTGGTCGTACGTGTAAAAATGTAAAAAAAAAAAGAGGATTTTCGTCGACCAACGATCGGGGTCGATTTATAAGAAGTATTCACGGAAGAGTGCAAGAAACGCGCGAAGGTGTCGTCGATGTGGGAAGCAGCCAACATGTTCGCGTGCCTGTGGAATTTTTTCGACTGGTAAGACGCGTGTAATGGCATTTATTTGTGTATAAGGCGCCGGCTATAACGCGGAAAACTTTTATTCAGAACACCTGTTTCTCATTCTTCCTTCTTTCAGGAATAAACCGATCACTATATCATTTTCTACTTATCGAATCTCGCCGTGATATCTCACATCCGCATCTCGATATTTTCCGTATCTTGTTCAGAAACTCCTTCGACTCTTATCTTGCGCGTCGCGAAAGGAATTTTAATTACTGGCTGAAAGCGAGTATAATTAGAACGAATACAATTAGAATAATATCACGGGTCGATAATCGTATAATCTTGCTTTCATTAATGACGCAACATATTATGCGATATTTTCGCGGCTTAAAATCGCTCTCTTGTAACCCGCGTTTTTTATTAATTCGCAAAGGCGGAAACGGGCATGATGGAATTCGTTCAGCCGACTGCAACTTAGCGTTTCATAATTCGTCGGAAACGCATTAGCGGGCGCATACGGCGAAGGACGCGATAAATCCTTTCTCCTTCATGCCATCCTCACACAGAAAAAAAAGTGTCAAATCAACACTCGATATGCTTGTATATACGCAAGAATATAGAATCTTGAAATAAGATTATATTTGCGTTAAACGAAGAAAATTAGTGTTAAATGAAGAATTATATAGTTGAACCAACGCAATATAATCTTATTTCAAGATTATATATTCTTGCGTATATACAAGCATATGGAGTGTTGATTTGACACTTTTTTTTCTGTGTGCACATAGACTTATTGGTTTATTACAGGCAACGTACTTACTCGCTTCTGGTCAGATTTCCCGAGCATTCATCTTTTTTCTTTGAAGAAAAATAAGCTTTTCTTTATTCATTGTTTTATATATTTGTGTGTTTATGTGGGTATGCAATTATGTTACACTATTATAATTCTATACATAATTATATGTACATACATATACCTAATTATATGTATTCGAAGAAATTGTATTCTGTTGTTGCACTCCTTGTCGTTATCTATCTCTTCTTATCTTCATTTTGCTCGCGAAATATTTCGAAACAATAGAAATAAAAAAAATAGAGGCTTCGCAATGGAAGCACGAAGGTCCGTAATGCAATCGCGATATCGCCGGACGATTTGACACAGAGCAAGTTCTACCTTCGTCTTCCATTACTTTTTTCCTCCCAGACAATTTTCAGTCCCTCCCTTCAGAATATCCTCTCTAGACAATTTTCAGTCTGTATCTCAGTTGTCCACATTATTATTTCATCATTCCAACGTTTCGTCCGTTATCATTGTGCGAGGAAGATGTTCAATTGCAACTGCTTGTGAAACTGCGAGGAATATGTGCGAGGAGATCCACATCAAAAGAGCGCTATGACTGATTCATGAAACTGTGCATGAAACACACAAATAGCATCACTCCTTCGCCCCTCCATCCAGATGATTGAACAAAGCGAATACTATTTTTGTTATACCCGAGTATTTTGATTGTATTATTGTTCGTCCAATATTTCGTGATCAGTATCTTTTTTTTTATAAAAAATTCTACTGCAACCACTTTAAAATCTATAGGAATGTGCGCGGAGTAAAAATAGCGGAAATTGGACAAATATCTTGTTTTTCCAACTTTGATCGCGAAGCTCGATAAAAACTAACATCCTGCAGAAAAATTTTAGAAGTAATTATTTGTCTAAATTATTCAGTTTTATCGTTCCAAAATAGCTATGAGCGAATGAGACGTAAATAACGCGAAAGTTTGTCAACTCCAATCTCATCGAGGAGATCAATAAAAATCAAGTCCCGCGGGAAGGTTGGGAGATTTTTCGACATGCCTTTGTCGATTGCGTGTTTTAAAATGTATTCTCGCGGCGCGTAGCCGTAGAGATCTCCAGTCGAACATCGCCCACAAAGTAGACGCGAGAATGTCCGAAAAAGCTCAAGCTCTTCTTCTCTTTACCCCTGTATCTTTTTCCATCTCTCGTGACGCGCCCGTAGGATATGTACGCGCGAATCACTGCCGCCTCTGTACCGTGCATAAACCCGTCCGTTATCGAGCCATCGCTTCGATACATCTGGAGCTTTTTCATCTTGCTCGTAGTCGCGCGAAATGTGCGCGAAATGTACGCGCTGGTGAAAATACGGTCGAAAGAGAAGTAAGTACGGGCGAATAAAGCGTAGTATATCCGACGAGATCGACGTGGCATCGAAGCGAGGTATTGTAGCCTACGTCGCGATAAAGGGATGATTGTTGTCGATAAGGGAAGCGTGGGTGAAATGCGTATATAGGTCAAGCATGCCTCCGTTAAATTTGACTATGCACATATGTGCGTTGTCCAGTACTCCCGTGCATACTCCCGTCTATGTCTCTCAAATTAGGGTTTATTAAAATTAAATAAAATTAATTAAGAGAGAGGAAAAATTCTAAGCATTTACTCCGTTAACTTTATACCATTTTACCATTAACCTCGCTTGTTCGACACACCTTATACGGCAGCTTCTGGCACTGGGGCAAACTCTCAACAAAATGCTCATCTGCGGAACTCAACTACTTGCAAAATGCTATTTGTGCAAAATGGGAATTGCAACTTGACAAACATAATTCATCTCTTCGCGCTGCCTCCGTTGTTTCGTTACGCAAGCCCCTTTGTGTGTCGCTTACAAGTGGAAGTTCGTCCGCTTTTAAGCGTCCTATTCCTCCTCGTACGATGGGATTCTACTATTTTCACCGAACGAACTTTTCGCCATGATTATCGATCGGCTACCTAGGTCATGTGGCGAGGGATTGCACTCACTGGGAAAGACTTGCACGACTGCGACACGTGCGTCGCGTACGGCATGCGCGATATATAAAGGTCCATTCACACATACCATTGACGGTATATTCAGAATAATAGCGTAACGGCATTGTGGTCATGTTGTTATGATATTTGCGTTTTGTTGATTGTCGCTCGTGTGCAACGTAAAATTCAACTACTGTGGTTGTATCCAGTTAAAAAAAAATTATGAAGAAATAGAAGAATATTGTGATATAAATTCAACGATACGAAAAAAGGGGTGAATATTTGCAAGTCTAGACGATTATATGACGTCGAATAATGCGCTGCAAATTGTTATTAACTGAAGGCTTCGAACGTGTAATTGATTACAAATACGCTCAATTGTTACATGGCACAACGATGATACGATATTATATTGAAAGCAGATACGAAGAGCTCTATACAGAAACAATTTGCGATCTTCAATGGCATTGTTGCAATTGACGCGATTCTGAATGATCGTGTTACTCTAATTAACTGTTCAATTTATGACTTATGTCGTGCGGACTATTGATAAAATAAACATGTAGGTATATCTGTCGTGCGCGGCGTGGGATGTAAATATTAAATTTCTAAAAATAACAGTTCTACCACATATTTTATCCAATATTGTGGAGATAAGGGGTCGGAAGGTCACGAGCGAAAATCGACGGAGAGACACGAGAAAGGGAGACGATTCGCCGTTGCCTCGAAAGGGGATCCATTCTGTTTCAATTATACTCTTGGGATGCTATGAGAGGAAATGACGTATTGATGTATATACCACGACCGACAAGACGCCGTGTATCGATCTAAACCGGTGTAAACTTCATGTGCACTCATCGCTACATGTAGAATATCAGGCTCGAAGAGCGTGTCGTAATAATTAACTCACAGCTCGCTGAGTTTATAATTTGCATCGATAAATAAATTGCAAATTTTCCGATTGTACAGATACGATCATATTGTATTAATTTCGATACATTTTCGGATTCTGTCAACGGCGGTGACATAAACAATTAAGATTTTGATCTAGTTTTCTATTTGTTACTCATAAAAATTCCGTACGTTTTTGCTGCGTCATTAAATGAATTCTTTATATGACATGATTTTTATAAATCACTATTTGAAATAACGATCATTTTCTGCATTACGTAAACTACTTATTTCAAGCTTATTTCAAAAGTGGTAATAGAGATGCCGACAATTTCAAAAATCTTTATATCGAAGTACAGTTTTCCAAACAAAAAGTTTATAATCTTGTTTGTCGCCTCATTGAAATTCATACTATTTCTCATACCGCGTGTATCACTTTCGAAAGAAGCATCCTCGTGTAGCGCTGGTTAGCCGACCTGTAAGCTGCGAGATAACTTTTAGTCCCGCGATCAATATTCAACGGGGCAGCTTGACAAAGAGCAACAGGATGCATCCGCTGGGAAGTTAACATAAATTCTCCAACTAATATCCTGTCTTACACCATTAAGCTCGGCGCGCTTATAAATTAGCCTTGGCGTACGGTTTATTTTGCTTTCCCATAAATTTCATACCGGCTGCTCTCCGGAGCAGCCAACTGTCTCCCGGCAGTCATCTCGCGAGTCACTCAGCACTTACTCAGACTTCACGAGAGAGAGAGGCGAACGTAAAGTCCGCCGATAAATTTCTTCGGCGACGGTAAGCCGCGGTCTGCGGCTACGGAAAAGGCAGAAAGAAGGAGACGAGAGGAGAGGACGGAGGTGGCGGGAAGAGAAAGGACGAGGGAAAGGACGAGCGGAAGCAGCTTTATCGACTAGACCCGGCCTGTATTGGGACCTGCAGATACCTGCAGGAGTCGTTCGCCATGTTTGTCCCACTTGTACGTGTTTCACGACGACAGCACGACTACAATGCTTCTCGCTCAACTTTCGGGAATTAAAAAACGAAAAAGAGAGAGAGAGAGAGAGAGAGAGAGAAACGGCGGAACAGCCGATCCGCATGCAAACTGCCGGAAGAGAGTAAGCTCGGGAAAAGCGACGCGTTTTCATGGAGCTCATACTCGGGAGGATCCTCTTACGTTCTTCCAATATGAAGCACAACGAGACGAGCAAGCACTTCGCGTCGGTTTACGCGAGAAGCTTTCATCCAGGATGCAAAAATATTTGCGAGTTCTTGGTGAAGAGGCTTTTCATGCACGTCTAGCCCCGTCTCGCTCCGCTCCTCTTCCCTTCCGTTCATCCTTCCCTCTAGCCACAAGACCGCCTCTGGTTTTCTCTACCACTGGATTTTTTGTTCTCGCCTACATTCTCTTTCTCCTCCCCATTCAACCGCGATAAAATTGAGCGTAATTAAATATCTGTAATGTGTTTATATACATACAACGTCTAAAGAAAGATCCGATAACGAAAATTAAAGTAGGTCCGATATATACATTCGTTCGTGAAATATGTAGGTTGCTGCCAAGACGACAAGCTCCCAATTAACTTGACTACTACATATCTCTCTCTTAAAATATGTATTTTATTCCTTCTTTATTTGCCTAAAACGAGACCTGTGCTGGGACTGGAGACTCGGATATATAGGTATATACATCGTGTTTATTCAAACGATTGCTTCATGAACACGGTCGAGGTCTCTGCATTCATATGTAACCTCCACATGCTAATTTTATCCTGACCTTCCCGCGGATGCTGCGTTTCCTATCCGGCAAGGTCATCCGTGAAAAAAAGATCCCGTTTATATAACTTTTATACATTGCCGTCTCCCTCGTCCATTAGCGATTTATCGACGTCCAATTATTCGCGACGCTTCTTCGCATCTATTTCCGTAGGATATCGATTTCGATGCTTTCGACATGAATTTCTGGGTCAAGTGGCACGGGGAACTTAAAGCGATCGCGAGCGTGTGCGTTACGATGCTGTCGCGCAAAGGAGTAAATTTTCTCCGGCACTAAAAATACCGGAAATACGATCGTGGCTGAGAGCGACCTGGGGAAATGACGTTTAATACGCATAAATGATATTTTAATAACGTAAATGCTGCCGTGGATTTGAAGCATATTTCTATATAATCTAGGCGCGTATACAGACGTTCTACGGACCGGCGGGGATCGCATTAAACTCTCGTTTTCAGACTGTCGAGCGGCTGCCGCATGTGTTTTTAATTGTCTGCTTTACTTTGTCGCTCTCTCGTCACGTTCAACGTTACATTCGAGCACAACTACTCTAATTTCATTATGACGTGCGATACGCGATGGTGTCGTATTATTACGGTAAATATATGTCTGTAACATGAATACTGTAATAAGCGTGCAAGGAACAGCGGGAGCTTTTTCTACACTGCTTTTCCACCGCGTGTTCCAAGCATACCAGAATTCTTTGATATGTTTGCCTCCGGTTTGCAGTTGGCGTTTGAAAACATTTCGTGATTATGTCCTTTGCGTGTCGCAAACGATTTAATTCCCATTAAATTTTTAAGCAGTAAATTGCTAGAGATTCAAGTAATCAGAAATTTAAAATACAAATTTCATCCGAGAGATATCAGAATACTTTTATTATATTTATTTAATTTTATCCGATACCGAATATGCGAGAAGATAAACTCGCGAAATTGGAAAAGCTTTCAGTTCTTTTAATTCTATCTAATATTCGCGAGTGGTCTGAAAGTTCTGGGGCATCGCGCGGCATAAACGGTAACTGCCAGAACGTATGAGGTGATAATCGCGGCGCCAGCGTTTCCGCTATATTGCCGTAAGGAAGCATTCCTAACCCAGAAAAGATCGGTGCGGTTGATACCGTCGCGTGGCGTAGAGACGTATGCCGCATTCACCGCGCGCCACCGCGAATAAACGAGTGTACACGCCGCGCTACATCAAAGGGTTAAATCGTGGCGCATCGCACCGCATCGCGGCGACCCAATTTCGGTCGCCCGCCGCGTGCGCGAGCGTTAAAGTAACATACGACGATGCATTTTGAGTACACCGCGCGACGCAGCGGTTCCTCAACGTTCGCATTTCGCATCCCCCGACGACCGCGCGGTTTCTCCGTAGCGCGGTCGTAAATGCCAAAACTCCAGGCATCGTCGCCGAGTGTCGCGTGTCGCCTCGCTTCTGTAGCGATCCGTCGTACTAGACAAGTCATTAGACTTTGCGTCTGTTGCAGCTAAAAGTTAGAATTAATTTTCTTCGAACCATCTACATTACAAAATAAGTATCACGATGCTTGCGGGTTCATATCGTTCATATTCAGCAACATTTGCGACTCTCCACTATTTTCATTTTGCTGTTGTATGATCGTACAGTTACATTATCGAATAATTGGATTATTATTATCGTTATGTGTTAGAATAGTTCTAATTAATCGTACTTTTTGGAACGTTTAACATTGAAAATTGTCGTAAAGAACAGAGATTTTTCCGAGACGTAACAGATTTATCGTACTTGTACGTGAACATCACGTTTTTACAGCATGCCTCGTGTAGAACTCGTTTCGTATTTTATTTCGGTCTTATAGCGCCATTTGGAGGATTATCATGATCGCTAAAACAACGAAAAGGAAAAAGTCAATAGCATCGTCTTTTACGAAGACGTGGACTTTCGAGCACGGTTGTGGAAGAGAACGGTAGTTTGGCGATCCCGGAGATGGAAACAGCTCTATTAGGACGCACGCGAGTGCGGTTTAGTACGTTGGTTTTTAATTACATCGTGAAGCTCAGGAGTTATAGGGCGCGGAATCTCCTTTTTTCTCTCTCTCTCTCTCTCTCGCTCTGGATCAGACATTAGAGCAGCAATTTTGCGCCAATTAAGGGCAGTCATTAAAATCCGCGCGTACAGTCGCGGACTGCGAGCGGATCGGAAGACGCGAGCCACGCAACGGAGTGTCTGGAATTTCATTTGGACGCTATTCCGCTCGCTATTCCAGATGAATGCGACGTTATAATGGCATTAATCATTCCGTCGTCGACGTTGCAGCGCAACGCGCGTCCCGTTACAGTCGATTATCTTATCATCGTCTAAATGCGATTGAATTCTAATGCCGGGTAAGATCAGCGAGCGGCATTCAGCAGGGGCGAATTGGAAACGGATCGGCAAACCGATCGGCAATCGAATATGCGGTTTCGGCAAGCCGATACGTTGCTGTCGCTTTCATGCAGCTTTTTGGGTAATCGACAATTTGACGTCATCAGTCGACTATACGCGGCCTCGCTTGTCAACGGATTGACCGATCCCGCAATTAGAATGCGGGGAAAGACGGGTTTAGAAAAGATTGATGTCTATAAAAGAGAAATCGACGTTAATTATAATAACCCTTTCGAACAGTAATCTGACTGATTATTCGGCTCGGATTCATCTACGTGCGGCGTCTCGTTCGGAAAGGTCGCGAACGAATATCTGTAATACGTCGATTTTTCAAGACTTTTTTCGGAGGGTATAACGATATCGAACGCACTCGATGCGATATCGAGTTACTACATTTAGCGCGATATTGGATGACATTATATTTTACACATTGTATCTCGATGGCGATTGAGACGGAAAGATTCAATTATCGACGCACGCGGGAACGAGATACTCTTGCGTCGCGCCGGGAGCTCGATGACATCGATTTATAACAGTTCTCACGATTTCGGGAGATTAAATCGAATCAAGTCGAACTGATAAAATGATTCAGGCGCTTTAATATCGGGCGACACGCGCCGGGAATAGAAAATGGAAATTCGACGGGGGTTTTGCCGCGTGTACCGGCGATCGAGGCGCACGCGGGCATCTCGTCACGTGCAATGTCCGGCCGTGGCCGCGCGCCACGACAGACAACAACGACGACGGACCGCAGAGCTGTACGGAACGGGCGTACGTGCTCGCCGGTCTCAGGAATAAAACCGTCCGGGAAACGATAAATCGATCTCTCCCGCTAACCGAGGCGACTTTCTGAACGAACGGCCACGCGTCACGTCGCGCAACCACCACATTGCACCTATCGACGGTGCAGCTCGGGTAATAAAAAGCGATGGCGCGTTATGCCTTTGCGACTGCACGGCGCGCAAGGGCATCCTGTGCATAGTGTGTTGACCCTTTCCTCCCTGTGTAGTGTGGCAAATGCCATTGCTACATCCCGACGGTTGCCACAACAGAACGTGACTTTTCGTATATATGTACAGGAATGGCGAGGAGAGGCAACATATACGCCAGTCACACTAATTTTTTTAAGAAGAACACACGCGAACATATGATTCTCTCGTAAAAGGGCGATACTGTAATAAAGGAAATGGGAGGATAAAGCGACATGAAGAATAACGAAGCTAGTGAAATGTTCCATTGTTTAAATTTCACGACGCACTCGAAACGAGTCGTTTTGTCGTCAGTTTCAATTATTTTACCGTTTAATTTAACCGGGGTGATTCGTAACCGCGAATGTCCACCGGTTTTCTAAAGGAACAATGCGTGTTTCGCGTATAGCATTACATTATTTCAATATGCAGTCACTGCTCGGTATGATGACACTCGGTTCTCTAGCGCGGAAAGTTTTATTCGACGAGTCGGAATGAAACTTTCATTTCAGAGCCTTTTTTTTAGGCGCCGTGGTAGGTATCGACCGGTCTTTCCGTCTGCATGGCCTGCAATAAATTTTCAATGCTGCCATATCGAAAAACACCGAGGCGTAGCTTCGTCGTCCGTATTGTCTGAGAATCGAGGTCGAGATTCGTCCGCGAGTCACGCCAGCGGAAAGTGACGATCGCTCGATATCGTTCGACAGGCATTGAGACGATTATTTTTGAAGAGTAGCGGAAGTCGGAGAGAAAATGTAGCAAAATATATTACGAAAGAGTGATACAGTGAAAAAGACGAGATATTCACAATAAAATGTCAGATTTAGCGGATGACGTAAAAGCGGATTTGTTTGCCCCAAGGAATTGGTTAATTATAAATGTAATAAATGATAAATTGTATTGCATTCCCCGTCGCAAGTGTTTCAAAGTCAATTTTTTTTCTGTTACAGGCTCGACCAGCCGGTGACCAGCTCTACGCCCGGAATGGACAATAAAAAGGTAAAATTATCTGATATTTACCAATAATCGACGTGCGATAATTTATCCCGTAAATATAATTCCTGAAAATTATATTTACGTTTCTTCTCGAGAGAAACTCGACCAAGATAGAATTTATCTTCATGAAGACGCTAAAATTACGACAAAATCGCGTCGCGGAGTATTTGCGTGGTGGATCACTATAAATAACGGTCGTTCCCACGATCGATTATTACTTACTGTTTGGAGCCGCAACGTTTAATGAGTTGCATGCCGACCGCGGGGTCTTCATGTGAGCGAGAATGGCAGAGGTTTAGCGCGGCGAACCATCCGCGCTGCTCTCCCAATTAGAGGCATCGCTCGAATTAGCATCGTGTGACTCGGCGATTACCTCGTTGGGGATAATGGCCGAGCGATACGAATCGGCCGTGATTTAATTCGACGCCGCCGCGAGACGAGGAGGGTGCAGGAAGGGTGAGAGAGAGAGAGAGAGCGAAAGTTTACCGCGAGAGAGTTCGGCCGGGCTTTTCCCGTTCCGCGGAAACGAAGTTTCCCTCGGGAATCGGGATCGGCGAACCCGGGGAGTTTCGTCTTTTTTGGACGGTCGAGCCGCCCGCATTCGCTTCCGTCGTCGAGGAACTGCGCGCGAGCAGCTCTTGTAATTTAACGGATTACCCGGGCGACTCCTCTTCCGTGTCCGGCTTTTTCGTGGCGCGCGACGAAAGCTCGTATATGGGAAATTTCAGGGACACGAGACGGACGACCGTGCGCCGAAGGCGAAACCGGACGACGGAACGTTGCGCTAATGTTCTTCCGCAATTCCTGCGTAACTTTCGCGGCTGCATCATTCTCGCGAGGAGAGATCAATCACGAGGGACTTCCTCTTGCATCGACAATGCACGTGTTACTTGATGTATCCTCCGGGAGAGCAAATGCCCAACGGTGCATTGTATAGTTCTTACCGTTCGCGATTTAGGGGCACTCTCTATGCGCTATACGCGCGCGCGTTATAAAACGTGTGTCGTTTGCGAGTTTCTCAAAGAGAAATGTCCGCGGCACTTTGTATTCTTGAAAAATACAGCTCGTGTTATCGGCGTTTCTTCGAGAGCGTCAGAAAACTACGGGCGTCCGTACCGAGGACATGGGGCATTTTCCGGAGCTTCTCTCCTCTTATGCCCTTAGATGAAATATGAAATCGTATCTAAGCGAGTCTCTTGTTGACGGTGGCCCTTCTAACAATATAAGAAGCAAGATCTGACAAGTGTCGCGTCTGAAAGCGCCCATGTTGTTGGCATAAGGGCACAGCATTGCGCGTAACGTCGTGATTTTCCGGCGTACGAATTCTTATATAGATGCTCGTAAACCTAAATTTGCGATTTGTGAATAAATTTGTGATTTACCGTCCATAAATTTTAATAACGCACGAAAGAACACGGTGGAAGAATATTAGGAAATGGCATATTGATTTGCTCAGCGTCGTAAACTACTTCCTTATGACGCTACTTCCCGTACGATGTTAATGCTAGCGTTCTATCGTTCGATACAGAGCAATATCTCGCCATTGCGCGCAGTACATCACGAACGAAACTTGCGAGCGTCGCAAATATGTAAACTATTTTCCGTCGCTGGCTTGCATTCGGAATCGGGGGGATGTCTCGTAAAATTCGAAAGAAAAACGGAAAGCCAGGTGGGACCCGGGCGAGATAGAGAGAGAGCGCGCGCGCGCGAGCGGTAAATTATTCATTTCCACGTCAGGAATGGAGTTTCGAGTGTTTCCCACGACCCTCTCCAATCTTTTGTACCGAGACCGATACGCTGGCGCTCTTTTGCGCATGTATTTTTAAATCTAATGGGAAGGTAGAGGGAAATCGATAGGAGGCTGCATAATACACCGGGTCTATTTCGAGGATTAAATCCGACCGGATTTTGCAGAGGCACGTGCTCGTCATTGAAAATGCATCCGGCTGCCCAACGTCCACCGAGTAATTAGTTATTTAGCGATATTGGTTTTGTTCGTCGAATATCGGCGCGCCTTTTTCTTTTCTTCCCGACAAGCGTGACGGGAAGAGGGAAATCGACAGATCGGACGAATTTCACGTTCGAATGGCGAATGGCGCTATCGCTGCGGGTCTTTTCTTCCTTTTTCGTTTCCATGGCTTTTCATTATCGGATAGACGTTCCGAGTGGCGTGGCGAAATTTTTGTCGGCCAACGGCAATTTTGCGCGATAACGTGGCGCGTCGGCAAGCGGAAAAACGGATTTCGATCAGCCGCATTCGGGGAAGGCACCGAATAAAAGGTGTCGAGATCTCGGCCGCGTGGCTGATCGTGGCGAGAGAAAGATTCCAAATTTCACCGAAGATTTATTGCTTCCAGCTTTCTATCTTCATCCCGCGGGATCGCATTTACCTTGTAAATCCTTCGAATTTAGAAAATGTTTCAAGCTATTCAACACCTTATTTCAACATCATACAATATGACACGTGAACGTCTTGTAAATAATATCAATAATATCATGTTTCGCATTGCCAGCATATTTGGAAGTCGCGTAATAAAATATATATTTAATCACATTTTTATATGTTACGTTAATTGAATGAATGTTTTTTAAAATTAGATTTTCTCGTTTTAAAATCGTACAATGAGTGTCACCGTGTTAAATCTTGCGATTAATTTCGCCTTAATAAAAATTTAATTAGATGTCATCAATTCTACTCACGATCCCCAAGTTTTATAAACATAATAATTAAATTTAAAGTGAAAGTTCTATATATAGAACCTTCAGTCTTTCGAAATTAATTAAGAAGAAACGAGCGATTAATCTTAACCTTTATTTAACCGATTTTTCGTCCTTTTTCACTTCAAGATAGGACAGTTCTAATTTAAGTAAATTAAATTCAACTGACATTGATGTAACGTCGGTCGTAAGATTTGTAAATGAGTGTCTTGATAAGAAAAGGGCGCGTTTTATTTTACAGATTGTCCAGTCGAGCACGCCGCCCGCCGTACCTGTTCAGGTACGTAGCAAGCACGATGGCTCGGGGGTGGCGGCTTCCGTGTCGGGGGTGCGCAGACGGAGCGGTCCTCAAGCGGGTCTGCGCTCGCCCGCCGCAAAAAGGCCCCTCTCCGCTCCCGTTGCGCTGCAGGGGTGGTTGTATAAACAGGGCTCGGAGGGTCTCATGCTGTGGAAGAAGCGTTGGTTTGTCCTCTCGGAGTACTGCCTCTTTTATTACAAGGGTGAGTTGTCCGCACGTTGTACCATCGACATATTCCTTTTGCGTATTTCAGCATTTCTTTTTCCTGCTATTTTTGCCCTGAACGTAATGCTGCCGCATTACGGTACCGGTTTTAATGAGCTTTATTAGTCGGAAGTACAGTACAGCTCGTTCGGGATTCAATTTAGCATTCGAATCCGGCAAATGTAACGTTTATTCGCTGCGTAATTATCAATTGACATTATGGACTGGAATAATCATTAATAATTATCCCAGAAGCTCCTATTAATCACCAATCTAACGGAAATTATAAAGTTAGTTATTAGTATAAATAAGCCCTCTCATCAACCGTATTGCGCAAATCGAACGAATGAGATTTTAATAGCCATTTCGCAGGAAATTGATATCCTTTGATAATGTCAGATTTCTTATAATAAAATCTAACTGACAAAAACGCAGCTTTTGCAATCGTACAATAAAATAACGACAGTTTTCATTTTAAGGTAAATTATGATTTTTCAACAAATAGTTATTTCGAACGGTAAAAAAATCACTTCCAAGAAAATAAAATTTCTATTTCATAAACGTCAATGTCTCCAGAGTTTTTATTCGTATCTGCTCTATTTACGAACTTTTATTTTGGTGCATTTACCAGATTCGCGAAAATATTCTGGAATTCCGCCAAAAGTCTTATCCTGTTTTACGCCTTGCTAGTCTAGATCGCACAGACGACCAATTTCCAGTCGTCTTGGACGCCGTTGCTCGTCTAATCTCGGTTAGGGGCGCTAATTATTCTCGGACTCTTTGATTCGGTACGTGCACGAGGATTCGTGCGCGGTCGCAGCCAGAGTCCAGAGATACGTCTCGCTAAAGATACACCCCGCGCGCGGCTTGTCTTCCACATCATCCGAGAAGGAAGTTTTCGTTGGAAGTTCGCAGCGACTCGGCGCGTCGTTTACGAACTTTAGTTAAATTAGATTTGATGCATACCGCCTTCTAATTAGCGGCCTCTCGAGCCTCCTCGAGTATCTTTACCCACAAAAGGAACTAATACTCGATAACAAGCTCTTCTCCCTTATCGTTTTGCTCGCGCAGATAGGCTTACTTGAAATATCAAGAGCATTAATTGATCTCCCGTGTTTTGAAAGAAAAGAATTTATTATTATACAGGTATTAATCTCTTAAGCGAATCTTCGCAAAACTTTTAAATTTTATAATCCTCCTTACATTTTTTTCCTCAAGCTCTCTTAAGTCTCAAAAATATATTTCTAAATCATTTTGTCGATATTTGTAAAATTTATGAAGCTAAAATGGAGAATGTGTGAGTTTTTTCATGTGCTATTATTTTGTTAATTTCGTATTTTTAATGGACGTTTGATAGAGAATAAGAAGTGTTTTGAATTTTTGCTTCAAATAAATATACGAGGCGCAAGGAGCACTGTCAAGAAACATTCTTTTCACGTCGCTCCACTCATAGCTTTATATGTTATTATTAGCCCTGATCAAAGAATTCTAAAGTGTTGTTCGGAGCCAACAATAAGCACAAAACTTCAGTCATGAAGATATTTTCGTTTTATTGTTAAATGTACAAATAACAGCTTCTGCGCATTTTAAAATAAAACGAAAATATCTTTATAACTGGAGTTTGAAGTCTGATTATGAAATGTGAAAAGTTTGATCTTGTACACGCTTAATTGCTTTAACCACAATAGAGTTTATGTATAAACAATTAGATTTTACATTTCTAGTTATCGAAATACGAAAAAAGTATCTATGTGGATTAGTTAATTGAAATTCCACAGTCTGTAATTGATAAAAACTTTCGTTTATCGTTATTCTGGCATTTATCGTAAGCGGATCGCTCAGCTTAAAATTAATTTAGACTGAAATTTCAGCTTGTCCGAAACGTGCGAGAATTCGATTCGTTCGCCGAGATTTTGGCGGTGGCGGTTATACGTGATGTATATACATATGTACATACGAACACACATTTAAAAATCTGCTTTTATCTCGTTCGATAAAAATCCGTGGAATTTCGTGTCTTTTGATATTTATATCGCCATACAATATCGTGAACCATAGCAAATATGCAAATATTTATTTTTGCAAATGTTTAGTTATATGAAAGTACACGCCTGTATAGACATCGTGCATCAATCATAGGAATAGACTGTAGAGAAAATTTCGAGTTAAAAATAGAGAGAGAGAATATTGCATATTGAAGTTATATCATCAAATGGTATATTTGAGCTAGTCAGGATTGAAAACAGGATGCAACAAATATTTTTACGTTTGACCGACTATCCGAACGTGACAGCTGCAGTTTCATTACGCGAGATGTATGGAGATATATCGTAGTCATGTATTTGGTATTTTTTGCGACCAAAAATTAAGACACATTGTGTGTGTGTGTGAAATATCGCGACAGCGTGCGCATAATTTGCGAGTTTTAACGCGAAATTACTAAATTAGATATTGCACCCTGATTTTGGAAATAAGATCAGTCTCACTCTCGTAACTTTTACTGCAACGTAGCAATTTACTAATTTTCAGGCCCGGAGGAGGAGAAACTGCTAGGTTCGATATTACTACCTTCGTACAGAGTTACCGTCTGCAAACCCGAGGACAAAGTCAACAAGAAGTTCGCCTTCAAGGCTGAACACGCGAACATGAGGACTTACCACTTCGCGGCTGACAGTCGGGAGAGCATGAACCAGTGGGTGAATGCTCTGACTCTGGCGACGCTTTTGCAAGATCCTAGCCCGTAAGTTCCTTGCACGCATTTTTAAGTTGTTTCAAATACTCACGGAAAACACACGGTAATTATGCAATAAGGTGTAATTATGTGATAACGTGAAAACCGAGAACAAGCACAGCTTACGGCCGAGCTTACCGATACGTTGTTGATCATAAGAAATTAAGTAAATTTAATTATTCAGTCCTAATTAGGAAATGCTAATGCGAGCCACCTCGAGTCGCCACGCTTTCGACGTTTAATAATTATTGGTTTATAAAACGAGGAGCGTCTGCATCTCTTATTGCTTTTGCCATTACGCAACTTGAATAAATAAACGGATACGAAGAGCGAAATGCAGTGATGTGATCGAAAAAAAACTAAGTTTTTTTTTAAATCCATTATTGTAATAATCGCTCGCGCTATTCTGCTATACACGTGAGCGTTTTAATTCTTCATATGGCGCATCGCTTTGTGAAAATAATCCTCCTAGTTTCAAACTCTCCCTCACTCGTTATTTTCTTCTGTATTCCGCTTCGTATTCGTAATACAGTTCCGTTTCACGCATCGCGCGCACCTGTATTTTGTCCGCGTGGAAATATCGTTCAATTTTTCCTCTCATTCTTCTCGACCCTATTTTCTACATACGATTCAATAGCGATTTTTCAAAATTGTTGAATTCTAAAGCTTTTGAATATTATAAAAACTTTACCGGTCCATCACAGATTACTTCTCTCTCTCTCTCTCTCTCTCTCTCTCTCTCTCTCTCTCTCTCTCTCTCTCTCTCTCTCTCTCTCTCTCTCTCTCTCAAATCTTATCTTCTGTGAGCCATCGCGAAAATAAAAGGTCCGCTTTTATTCTCACGATGGAATGTCTCCCCATTGTCTTAACTACGCCCGACGTCGCCCTGAAAGATGTCATTTTTTAAGACGACATCTCGACATTATGCTTTGTCCGGAGATCCGAGCGAAGATCCCGAAATTAGCTCGGCGCTGCAACGAGGTGACGATGAACATCATCCCTTTGACGCGCCACGAAGGAAACTGGGACGGCACGGCCACCCAGCGTTTATTTGCACGCGAGAGTATCGCGATGCGGTCGTTGCAGCGCATCTGTCGTTCGCGCGTTATCGCGGCGTAACTAACCAACTTAGTTAGTTTCTCGAGAGTTATTCGACCCGCGAGATACCGCCGGTGGATGAGCCCGGGCCGTTGTCCATTAGCACGTCGTCAGCGACACGCCGACGCAGCAGCGGACAACGGACGCTTCTCATGAGTTTTGTCCTTGTTCATATTTTAGTTAAAATTCTATTTACATCGAAAAACGGTTGAAACGTTAGATTTTTAGCATGCACGTTAGTACCTAAGTTACCTAAAATAATGTTGAGAATTAATTTCTTTGCATTTAGTAACATGAGACATTTTCAAAACTCGGAGGAAAATGTATCTTTTTTTATATGTATATGCTTCGTATACCCGACAACTCAGTAATCCTATTAATGTTCCACATGAGACTGGTTTCAAGTTGGATCAACACGACATTTATTATAATCTTGCGATTTGACTGTTTAATTACCGATTATTTGATTGATCTCGGGTTTCAACATTCTATAAGCTCGAAAATCCAGAACGAATAATGTGGACTAAAAATAATATCAGATTTCTCTCTCAATTTTACGTTTTATCAGTGGTGCGGGCGAAGCCGCGGTAGTCATAGAGATAGCGCAGGACGGCGAACGAAGCGCCCGGCCTAGCGTCTCGTCGATCTCATCGATCCTGAATCAGAGCGCCGACGACAGCGACTCCGGCTTCCATGGCTTCCAGTCGCGCGACGACCCCAGCCATGCCTCCAACAACAACTCCAGCCCGAATAGCGCGAACACTGCCTCCTTCCCGAACCTCAGCGGTAGTAACAGCAACGGCAATTCCGCCAACAACAATCACACGAGTGACTCGTCGAGTCACCCGATGATGAACGGTTGGGTGCAACAGTCGTCGCCGTACGGCCAGCCCAGCACCTCTCAGCCGCAGCAGCAGCAGCACCAGCACCAGCAATACGGACACTTGCTCCCGCAGCAACTGACCCCGGGCCATTCGCACCAGCATCAGGCGTTGCTTCATCATCACTTGCCACATCAGAACGCGCTTCCGACCCATCAGTCATCGCATCCGCACAAGGTCCAACAGTCGCCGCAGCAGCAGCCGCCACAGCCCCAGCAGCTGTCGCATCCCGGCTCGGGCGGCGTTCAAACGATGCAGCCTATGCCTCGAACAAAATTCGGACAGCCGATTTACGCGAACGCGCCGCCGAAGCCTAGAAGACTGACGGATGGCTCTAACGAGTACTCGACGCCGTCGCCGGATATGGATTACCGGAAGAGTCCGGTATCGCCGGACGTCACGGTGACGAGCAAGAGTCCGATGTCCGATTACGAGAGGAGCAACACGATCTACGGCACGCGGATTCCACCGTCGCAGCAGAGTCTGCGAATCGACAAATCGGGCCTGAATTACTATGGCCAGACCACTCAACCGATGGAGAGGAGGACCCCGGACACGTACGGCCGTAGTGCGAAGCCGAGGACTAGTAGCAGAGGCAACGGCGACTACGAGGAGGTCTACGGCACCCCACAACTTTATCAGAGACCCGCGGGACCGGTGGGCTACACCAAGGGCGTGTCGCCGGCGCCCATTCCTATCCCTCTGTACGCGCAACATCTGCAGCAACTGCACTCTCCCGTCACGCCGCCGAACAGTGAGTCTTTGTGCACATTTGCTTTGCTCTTTCTGTGCTTAGGTGATCCCTACAAAGGCGCTCGTAATTAGTATGACCGGCATTTCATTCCGGCTGGTACCCTCCCCGAAGAGTAAAAGATGAATATATATTTTACACGAGAATGTGTGTTTGTAACGTCGTTCTGAGTTACAAAGCGGGCTTTCTTATCGGATTGTTAAGAACTTGTGCTCAGAAAATTTTCCAGTATTGAGGGGCGATATGCATTGTTGTATAAAAAGGATGCAAATCCACTGAAAAAATAGGAATAATTTCTTTGATAATTCTACCGTATCGCCATTGGCGGTTGCTAGAATCGTTTTGTAGTATTATTTTGAAGTACAAAAGATTTATTATTCTGAATTCCTCTAAATTAATTAATGCAATCGAGTATTAATTCGGCAATATTATAAAACTTTTTAAGTTAAAGATAATTTTAGAAATAGATACTGGTTTTATGTTATCTCGTTATAATTATTACGGTAATGACTTGAGTACTCTTTTTGTGCATCGCTTTTTTAAAAATAAAATTTAACTTCTTTTTACTGCATAAATTGCATAACATGTGTTACAAAAAATGTCAAATACGTCGTTATTTAGCAAAATGCAGTAACACAAAAAGGGCGTTTATGATTTATCTTCTTTAGTGGCAATAGTAAGACAATCTAGAACTCAACCGCCGCCGCGACCGCATAGCGCAGACTTTCTTGAGTATGAAGCAGCAAGGCGACCGCAGCAGCAACCCGCGCAATGCGAGAGACCCCCGGATCAACAAAGATGTCCGCAGAGGCCTAAATCCAGCTTAGATATAATGAATCCGTCGGACACGACCAATGACGGTTACTTCTATTCCGAAGAAAGGTACGGGCGCGTAAATTCTTTATGGTTTCACGCACGCATCGAAGAAGAAAATTTAAAGAGAAAATTAAAATCGATCTTTGGGAAAGATATTCACTCTTTGCTTGCGCGCGTGTGTTTTAGATACGCGGCACAGATGCGGCAGTCCGCGGTTTATTTGCATCAGACCCCTCAACATTATCAACAGCAGAGGAATCAGTCCCTCTCGCGCGTCACGATACAACCGAAGCTGCCGGGTATTCGCGATAATACCGATGAAAGTAGGATAGCCACATTGCCAGATTCAACCTGTCCCGCTTTGAGACGCGCGCAGCGGGATCACGTACATCAGCAGCATACGATGCCCGCTCAGTCGCTGACGCAGAGACATTCCGAGTGAGTCACCAGTATACTGTCCGAATAAATGATTAAATCTTATGGAGACTTCCCCCCTCCCGTAGAATTCCAATTAAATAATTTAAAAAAGAATATATATATTTTAAAGTATGCGCGCATACGTGCGTTTGTATGTATTTTTTATATATTTAAAAAATGAATGTTTGAATATGTAAATTCAAAACAGATATCTAAATCTAACACCAACGAATTTTTTAAATGTGTAGCAGTGTATAGCCATGAATTTTTAAAACATATACCAGCTCAATGTTTCTCCTACTTCGTCAACATTTTAAAATAATTGTTCAAAAAACTGTCATAAACTTCAATTCAGAGTGCCAGAATATCAAACTAAAAAAATGTTAAATGTGTTGAAAATATACTTTTCTGTCTAAATTTTACGAACCGGAATAGTACGTACTTATGTGAAAATACGGTTAAAATAAAGCAATAAAAACG
This sequence comes from Temnothorax longispinosus, assembly GCF_030848805.1. NCBI lineage: Eukaryota > Metazoa > Arthropoda > Insecta > Hymenoptera > Formicidae > Temnothorax > Temnothorax longispinosus. Next base: position 6,605,694 of record NC_092363.1, on the reverse strand, counting down.
GTAATATATCCTCCTATATCGGACTATGAATACAATATGCGGTACACACACACACAATAGACTGGAAAAAGAAACGTATGCTCGAGTATTGTTTCTATCAGGATAATGGGCGCCGATCCGAAACTCCGAAGATCCTTGCGCGAGAAAAGCTGCGAGGCGAATGGCCGCGAGACGTTGACACACGGCGAGGACAACACGATCCCTCGTAGAATACCGCGCGGCGAGTACGACGGGTGGGGAAGAGCAGCAACGGGTCACGGTGCCCACGGGACCCACAACGCTCAGACGTGTCACGCCGGTCACGCAGGTGCCAGCAGACGATGGAGCGAGCAGCAGCAGTTCTGCAGATCAGCGTCGGCGCGTCTGCCAAGGACACGGCACCCCGCCGCCTTTGATCCCGACGACGACGACTACGCCGAGAGGTCCTCCGAGCAGGATTCACGAGATGGTGAACGCAAGATTCAGCAGGTAAGTAAACGATATAAGTAAACGAAGATTCGTAAACGCACAATCTTTCCCCCCACCCCCAAAAAAAAGCTTCATAACATTTTGTCGCGTTGTTAGCATATCCTTGTATTTTTATAATCTATAAGATTTCTCTGTATATAATGTATTTTGGATATATCGATCCTTTTATAATCTATAAAATTTCTCTGGAAAATCGGCGTACTCTTATTTTACTTTCTAAAAAAGTTTCAAGTCTTAAAGCCGATAGTGATCGAATTAACAAATATACATTTCATGTTAATTGAAATTTTTTATAAATGTAGTGATATATATCAATGTTGGTGCTAAAGTTCTGCGACATAAAAATATTGCCAAATATTTCTAAACGAATTTCTTCGAACTCGTTTTCCGTTGGTATTCCGGAAAAGGTGCAATGGGATGAGTCATAAGAGCGATGCGCTTCTTCGAATCAGATAGCCGTAGATAGGCCATCAGCATTGCTCGTATCAGCTTGTACAAGACAACCGTGTCGGTAACATCGGTGAACAAGCGTGATTCACGTTAGCCCTCTTGCATATCTGTACATATATCTTACGTCATCCTGACTCTCCCGTGTCTTTGCTTTCACCATCGTTCACTCAGTCGTTGTCATTGCTATTTCGTTACTCACACCGTATTAATAATTTTTAATAATAACTTTTAGTAATTAATAATCCCTTTTTTTATCATTAACATATCCTATTATCGGGAATTTCATGATTGTTTGTGGAGATCGATATCGATGTTTATTTCTTTCTCCAAATTAGATTCCGTGATTACAACAGGAAATACCGTACATTTTTCTATCAGATAGCTAATGGAAAGGTTGCGTTGCGATACATTTTTCAGCGCGAAGAGTCGATGAAGCGGCTGCTGGAATGGAAGCAGCGTATGCTGCAATCCCCGCTGACACGGAAGCCATCCGGCTCGGCCAATCGGGGCAGGACGCAAAATGATCTTTCGAGTTACTACAAGCAACAGGCGCTGCTGGATTTGGCAGCGCACGAGGCCGCCGTGGCGGAGGGTCGTCACTCCCGGAGGCGGGAGGACGGGCATCGTTCGCATGTCAGGAGCAAGAGCTCGGACGGCCGTCGGACCGCCGTCAACGTGCCACGCTACAACAGCTATTCCAGCGATGACGAAGGTAGGGCTAGCTCGCCTGAACTTATCATTTAAATGGTAGCTTCGGTTGCCCAGCGTAACGAGGGACCCCGGTCGAAATATTGAAGCTCGCGCGGGCAATTACCTCCATGTTTGGGGATATGTGTTGTGAGCATGTGCATTCTCGCGCGGAACAAGGCATGCTCGAATTGTCGGGAAAATTGTGAGTGTCTTCGCGGACAGATTTCACTGTCTTGGAGAAGAAAGGGAATTTCATGAATCTTTATGTCAAATATTTTGATCGCCTCGAGTCCCTCGAAAGCGCCCTGTCTGCGGTGTATTCAGTTAGAAGTAGATAGTTGACCTAAGCTAAAAATAATCCAATTTCTAACATGATGGTACTTAATTGCTAACACGGTGAAGTATCCAATGTGCATATTTGCTCGCGAAAACAAAGATATTTTTTCACGAAAACGCACGTCAAGAATTCCGTATTTTTGTAAATGTAATACTCGTTACGTGTAATTGAAATATGTCAAGCGATTTTATGTCCATCCTTTCCTTGTTATTGTAAATAAAATTTCCAGCATGTTTTTGTATTTCAATCAGTGATGTGTAAACAAAAATGTCGTAGTCTAACGAAAGTATTTACCCGATTGTGCGAATAAATGCAGTTAATGCAAGGCACCTGAATTATTCCTCACAAATTGCAAACGTTGCAAGATTGAAGTTGCTTTTCCTTCATTTTTATTTACTAACATAATCGTCGAGGAACCGATTAACGATACTGTATCGATTCGACGAAATGTGAAGTAACGATGAAACAAGAGGAAATTAAAAAAAAATCTGGATATCTGCGAGCGTTTCTCCGCGGGGCTCCTTCTATCTGCTGCTGTTGGGTCTAAGCTGACTGGTGAATGGGAACGATTAACAATCTTAAAACCTACCTGTCCAAATGATCGAGTATCGATATCCTATGCGACTTAACACATCGATCGTAATCAGATTACCGTAGAAGATATGGGTCAGCATGGCATGCCAAAGAATTTCACTAACACTTACTTGCCGTAGTTACGCAATTACCATATCGCTACCTTCCAGCTCGCGTGTCCGCTATCTACGATTAACCGCAAAGCCAGTCAGTCGATTATCGGGATCATTGCATCAATTACTATGATCGAATCACCCGGCGAGAAACTTTTATTCTTAATATTTTAATATTATATTCTCCGAATTTTATCGATCTCAAAATCTGAAAGTCGTAAACCTTTAAGAGATAAAAATTCTTTCAAGAACAGTAACTTACCGCATATAAATATATAAATATTTAAATATATAAATATATAAAAATATAAAAACTTTTTAACTATTATATAATAAGAGATAGATAAACGTCTTTGCTGCTCGGTGCAATGGTCATCGATGTCGTTGCCGCGCTTGACGAATTTGCTTAGAAATATCTAATGGGTATAGAAACGGAAATGTATAAATGGGGCTGTTTATCTTTTTCATACACACACAAACACACATACACGCACACTCGTAAGTAACGGACGTACTCGTGTCTTTGTGTTTTGTAACAAACAAATCAGAGCTGGGAGATGTCCGGAGGAAGCGCTCGCGCAGACCCTCGCATGCAGGAAGGAGCCCCCGGCACGCCGGCGACGATCGGTCATCGGCGACGTCAGCCGTTCAGGATGTCACGATACCCGGGACCGGCCGCACGAGCGTTAATCAGATCCCGCAGTCGCAAACCGTTAATGCTCGTAAAGCGAACCCGGGGGGCGCGCTCTCCTCTCTGGGTGGCATACCGCCAGACGCGGGATACGACGAGGTCAGCTTTCCGCCGATGATGAGAAACGATTACGCGTACGCATCGTCCTCGGCGGACAGGCAATCGTCATCCAGGAGATCGGATCCCGAGGCCACCTTCGAAGATCCCGCGACCAGGCACAAGACCCCGAAGAAGCCGTCAGGTATTTTGAAGACGTCGACCGCTTACGGTCTAGATCAGCAGAAGTACGACGGGCAACAAACTGGGAAGATCGAGAGCAGCAGATCCGATAATTTGTGCGTTTATCGAACCAACGAGTCCTGGCATGTTCAGAAGAACGTACAGTGGGATTCCAAGGACGATAACGACGAATGGGACCCCGGCATCGATGAGAGCAAAGTTATAAGGGAGTTTTCTTATCAGTATATTAATCCTAAGAAAGTGCCGGTGCCATCGAAAGTGGACGATGAGGGCGAGAAATTCGAGACTATGAATCTGGTGCAATGCAGAATCAGGTCTTTCGAGATGAACATGGATGGCGCCAGTCCGGTGAAGGAGGTGCTGACCATGCAGGAGCCGTTAAAGGTATCGCCACTGCAGGCGACCGAGGCTCACGTCTCAAAGCTCGACTGCGCGAACAAGACATCGGCCGTCATACGTAGCTTCGCTCTGGGTGATGCAAATTCTCCGGAGAACGCTTCCAAACACAAGAGCGTGGAAGAGGGACACGCCAAGCAAGCTTCGACCGACAGTAACAAGTCGGTCAAAGATCTCTTGGCGGACTTTGAGCGGAAGTCACAACAGGTTAATCGGCCGAAATCTGAAAAGCGGCAAGAATCGAAGCATCGCGGAGATTACGGCGATAACGAAACGTCACGATATGAAATTGCGAGTAATTTGGACCGTCGTGATAGAGACGATGAGAAGGAAAAACTCGTCGAGAAGAACGAAGCTATTACGCAACGTTTCGCTTTAGACACTCTCTATACAGATACTGTACAAATGCAAAATTCCGATGGATCTCTGAAGCAAAACAAAATGACCAATTCGAAAGAGAGTCTAACAGATCAATGCGTGTCATCGACTGATTTGAATATTATCCCGAGTTTTAATTGTGCCAGAACGAGTATGACTGAATCCTTATTAACGCATAGTGATCAATTCTCCACTAACGATCTCATTAGTTCTGTTTTAAAGCAGGATGACATTAACAACGAGGATCACTATCTTCCCATGTCTCCCAGAAAGGCTATACTGGATCCTAACAGTGACGACAGGCCGAATCCTAAGATAATGGAGAGTCTGTTCGCCAGTCTCCAGCACGAGGAAAGTTCGTACGTGGAGATGGCGCAGAACGGGATGAATCGCTCCCTTTTGGCACCGAACGAAGGCGGCGAAAAGCACGATTCCGGCGATTATTCCACGCTGGACACGTCTCACTACGAACTTGTTTGTGTGTTGGATAACAAGATAGAGCCGGTATATATGGAGGTGAATCAATTGTCCGAGAAGGAGGACGAGGACGGCAGTAAAGCATCGTCGATGAAAAAGAGCAACGTCGGCGAGAATTCGCCGCATTCCAGGGGCGATCTGCCCGACATCTTAACGGCACTCAAATCCGATAGTTCTGACGCCGATGACGAGTCGTCCAAGGATCTGGATTCCATAGACGCGCCACGACATCCGCGATTTAGTCTGTCTGACACCTTCCGACCGGCTTCTTACTATCTGGGAGCTAGCCGCAACATGATCGCGGAATTACACGACTCGTCGGACAGTGAGCTCGTATCGCCGCCGCCGATACCGACCACTCCACCGCCGCTGGACGATTTAGACTCGCTGGACATGCAGGAATCCTTGGAAATAAAGAAAGTCTCGCCGCAGGTGGCTATGGCCAAGGATAACGCGATGAACCGCGACTCGCCAAAGTCTTGGAACAAACCAGCAGGTCAAGTGGAAACGCACAGGCCACCGTCAAGGTTTTCCGACGCGACCATCAGCTCCACCTTTAGAGACAGCAGGATATCGTTGGAGAGCGCATCCGGAAGCGATTCGATCGAGCTCAGAAATCCAGAGGAGGAAGCTCGGCACAGACAATTGAAGAGGAGACCGGTAAGTGACGACGTTTGCGAGGTTCTGGACAGTCTGGACGAATTGGAATCGTTAGGAAGTCGTTTCGACACGAGCATCTTCCTTGATCAGTATATGGAGGAATTACAGGCTAGAGATGCGTTTAACGTAGATCTTTACGCGAAGGATCTGAGCTACAACAGCATCTATGGATTCAACGAGAACATGCTGGTGGTCGATAAGCTGCAGAAGACCACGTGTCAAGATCTATCAAGGAAGATGAAATTAATGTCCAGCAATCTCGACCGACCGTTCGATTATTCCGGCAAAAACAAAACTGGCTCGGCGAGCAGCCTGCCATCCATGAGAGTGTCCGATCTACCGCCGACCCACCAACACTCGCAGTCCTTCACCGGTGACGCGCATTACGAGAACGTCACGAGCTTCTCGCCGTTTCGCGGTTCGCCGGCGGTTCGACCCGACAGTGAGCCGCCACGCGACAGCGTTCACAGGATGCAGAGCACGTCCCAGCTGCCAATCTCTCACAGCAGGGATTCCAGCTACTCAAACGCGTCGGCCGCGGCGTCCATCTCGACGTCCATGGCTTGCCAGAGGCCCGCGAGCGCTCAATCCTCGATGCACTCGCCTATCAGCGCGTCCACGTCCTCGGTGAATCACGGCAGCACGCTGACGAGTATGCTGCAGAACGTCAACGCGTATTCCGAGCAGAGGTTCCCGAATCATTCGAGATCCGCCAGTCACGACACGTGTGTGCGACACGTGCTGCCGACTCATCGATCGACCTCCAGCCAGGACTCGAGTCATTATCCCGGTTCAATGCCGATGCAACCCGTTCCGCAACAATCGTATTTGCCGAACGCCAGCGAGCAGCGTGCCCAGAGCGATCAATCGGGAGCACCCTATTATTATTCTGATCTCCAGGCGAGTGTCAACAGCGTGGACATGGAGATGACCAAACCAATGATCGGCCATACCTCGCGATTACCTCAACTGAACAATCAAAGGGACGACGCGGCGATCGGCTTGAACAAGCGAAATGATATCGGCCGTATAGTGAACCCGATCGCGCGGCAAATGCCGCGGCAGATTCAAGTGGACGACATAGACGAGGCTAGACGCATCGCCGCGGAATTGAGACGGACGACCTGCCAATTGCTGGGCGACAACAAAGCCGCTCTCGTGGACAAGAGAAACTTCTACGAGGCCGACACGCTACGCCGGGTCAAGTCTACTGATCCACTGCCAGATGTATCTCTGCCCGAGGCTAGAAACTTATATCCCCACGGACTTAGAGATAAGTCCGTTAATCCAGGCAACATCGATAACGCGGAACCGATGCACGTCACACAAGCGTCTCATCGTCGGTCAAGATCTCTGGAGGGATTACTCGACGACGTCGGTTTGCAAAATTTAGTGGAGCAACGAAACCGAGCTAACCGAGCGGCGGCAGCGGCAGCGACGGCGACAGCGACGACTTCATCGCCTTCGACCAGTCAGGTCGAGGCAACGCAGCAAAACTTGCCGTCATCCGGCAGTCATAACGCCATGACCGAGAGCAATTTCAATTCTGAGGATCCTTGGGAGCAGGATAGTCTTTGGTGCGAGAGTCTAAGGAGGGTGAGCCTGCGAAACGCCAGATCCTTGGATAATCTAGACAGTCCGCCGAGACCCGGAAGATCCGGTGACGCGAAGTCACGCGGCAGGATCACTCGGGGAGCGACTTATGTAAACGACAGTGTCGCTTTACGCAGGGACAACTGCGCGGAGGAATCTCCGTGCGGCGAGCGACCGCGAGTCAAGCGCAGGACGAACAAGGATCATCACACGCGAGAACGGTCGATCGTGGACGACGAGGACGTCGCTTACGAGACCCTGTCGATGGAAGTGACCGGCGCGGGCGGTTACGTGTGGGACCCGCAAAGCAAGACCTATCACAAGCCTACCGTTTCGGACAGGAATCATTTTTTAGAGGACGGCAACCTTCCCCCGGCTCGCTCGATCCCGGACGTCCGGATGTCCGCGACGTCGTTCGAGCTCGACCGAGAGAAGCTCCGCCAATGGGATTTGTTGTCGAGCGCCTGCTTACTCCAGGAGCAGCAGCGCACCTCGATGGCGGACTCGGGGCGAGGGTTGCCGGTCGTGGAACATCCTGGAGACGTTCACGATTCGCGGCTCGCCGTCGTCGCGGCGGCGGCGGCGGCGACAACGACGATGAATACGACGACGACAACGGTGACGACGACCGCGACACCGACGACGATGACGACGACGACGACGATAACGACAATGGGCACGATCGACAGCGAGCAAGTAGACGTTATCGTAAAGCCAGTCGATATCGCGGATGTACGCGACGTCTTGCCGACGAAGGTGCCGATCAAGAGGCAGGAGCCGTGTAAACGGGCTGCAGGTGAGTGGCTCCTCAACAACGCTGAGGTGTACAGACAGTGACTATACGTGGCCGTGTTCCAAATCGCCAGACTACCCGCCACACAACCGGCCGGCCGACTCCTCCCACGTGACCACGGATTCTAGTGCGATAGGTGTTTAATCCTAAATAGTAGAAGCTGTTATGTAAGCGGTGCTTTCACAAATATTCTTTCAGCGCCATAGAGACCTTGCGGCAAGTTTAATGAAAATTTGAAGATAATTCATCACTCGTCCCGTCATCTTAAATTTTCACGACCGAATATTTCGCTAAATGATGCACGTCAGATCGAAGCAGATGATTGTCACTTTATCTTATTTTAATTGCCATCTATTATCAAGTGGTTCAGAAAGCATTCGATAATCTTGGGACATGTTCTATCTTGCGAAAATAAATGTAACTTTACCGTTTAAGCAGCAAAATAGACGCTTCGAAACTCCTTAGATGTTAAAAAATAGAAAATTATAATAAGTGCAAAAATATTGATTTAACTAACTGGTAAGCATCAGTTAAAGCTCGCTCTTTAGGATTAAACTCGATGTTTTCGCTACCAAATGTACCTGCGCTTGCGGTGGCTTGCTCAGCGATGCAGCCACTTCTTTGTCCTTGTTAATTATCGACCAGGCCGTGATCCAGTTCACATTTATTCATCGCGATTCTCTCTTTTTGTTTTTGCCAGACCAGTTTGTTAAATCCTAGGATCAGTTTGAATAATGCAGACGTAACTTTGAGCGACGCGGATGAAAGTTGTACGATCGATGCGACTTGGAACACGGCCTGGTGCGCGACTGTAAGTGTGTGTGTGCGTTTGCGAGACGATTAAAAACGCGGCTTGGTTCATCACAATTATTTACTGTGATTATTCAACACGGTGACTACAAGCAACATCGAATTTTCGCGATAAATGACAAACGATTAATTTATATGACAATAGCAACAAAATGAAGAAATAGCAGTAAAATATTGTTGCACTATTAGAAAGTTATAACAAAGCTGCGACCGCGTATGTATGCGAGTGCGTGTATGAGTGCATGTGATAATATTTTTAGAATATATGTACCATTTAAGATTTATTACATTACCGCCGAAAAATTGGTGTAATCCAAGACGATTATGTTCTCTATTTAATTCTTCCTTTTGTTCATTTAACTTAAATCGTGCCAGTTAATTGACTCAAATCGTAAGTAAGTAATGAAATTATCGATACGATAAGGGATAACATTTTCTGCCAGGGGCGTTAAACAAATGTTTTTTAATCCCCCTCGATTAATTCAAATCGATTCTTGCCAAGTGATTTCAAATTCACGCCATTTACGCAGGATCTCTCGTTCTCACGCGCAACATTTTTTTTTCCTATTTTATAATCCACATGAAATCGACGCTGAATTGCGAATTGTTTCGTGAGCCATGTTTTTACGGTGATATCGACAGAGCTATCGGTTCTACACAGTTACGCGATACCATTTAATTCAGCCGCCTAGGCAATTTGCCAGAATGTATCGTCGCGGTGTTTCATCGTCACGAAGCATCACAGAATTCGAAGTAGCTCTCTCTCTCTCGATCAAGTCAAAGATTAATGGAACTAGCTTTAGGGAGTACAATGTATGCCGTCTCGGCAAGAACATTATTAATTATCCTCGGAAGTTTATTCAATCAACTATGAGATTCGTTCGAATTACTTTAATTTAAGATATGTATATAGCTCGTTATACATAAATTGTACAAAAAAAAAGGTAACTGAAAATAAACGAAGAAACAAGAAACGAATCGAGAGTGGAACACCTCCCAGGTAAGTTATTACATTTTCAGCACCGTCCTGAAAACTTAAATTCGTTTCTCATGAGACTGGATGTTATTGAGGAAGGACCAAATTGATGGTGGTTAAGACAGCTCTGACGAATAGGCAGCATTAGTATCACAGATAAGATCGAGTCGTTCTAGACTAGATATGCATTTCCCTTCGTCGCGACTAAAAATGTTCCTCGATATGCAATTTGATTTCTAAATGTGGCAAAATTATTTAGCGACCAAAGTATGTAGTAGCACTATGGATAGTTATTAACTATGAAACGGTTTTACAATCGCTATATATGTGCTATTCTTTCAATTCATATATAATCCACCATGGAAAAGAGAAAGCACATAATAATACAAAATTTAATGTAATTACGTTATGATTCACTGCTCGTTATTTCAAGCCCGGCTTAAAAATTCGAAAAGAGGTCGCGACTTCATTATCCCCGATTTAAACGTTCGTCCGCGTCCTCCAGCGTGTCTGACAATTAATCGGGAACGATTAGTCGCCCTAATTAATTTTCTTCGGAGCGTCGCCGTTAATTCCTCCTCGGAGAGACAACCTTATCCTTTATACGGACGCTAAGGCCGCGGTTGAGTGACAGCCGGTGCGCTCTCGAGATCGTCCTTACGATCTTTTCCAGCCGTCATGCTATTCGCGCGTCACGCGCTTTAATGGCAGCTATAGCTGCAGCTCGGAAACTTCGTTGGCATGCGAACGACTTTGTATGGTCTATCGACGGGTCTGTTGTTGCATTGTCGCAAACATCGTCCAACACGTAGAACGCAATATCGTAAGTGCGCGTCCGCGCGCGCAGTAAGTATATCGTCGTCACCGTCTCTCGGCGCACTTGTTCGTCGCACTTTGTTCTCGGGGTCAATAACACGCCGCGTATGACGGCGGCGGCCCCGCTTGAAGCGGATGGATTCTATGGAACCGCGAGCGATATCTACGGCCCGCGCCTGCCTCGTACCTTCGGTTCCTCGCGGGATCGTTAAAATATCGACGAGAGAGAACGCGCATCCAGTAGAACCGAGTTTCTCTCCCGCTCGATCCCTCGACCGTGCCGATCGATTATGCCTTGACGTCGGCGTCGCGTGAGAAATTTTTCGGTTTTTCCTTCCTGATATGTACGTTTCTCCTTTGTGGGACTCGAAGGAAACGCTACAATACTCCATAATTAATGTCTCGGCGGACAGCCACGCTGGGTGTTCCAGATTTCGTGGAATTAATAAGAACCCAGGCAAGATCTTTCGGTCGGAGCCGCGGCGGAAAGAATTGGTTCCCGACGGGATAATATCGGGTCCGTATCGGGCAACCCGATGGATTGCTACACGTACATTTGATGTTCGTTCAGCCGTACGAAAGTCCGAGGTAGAAACTCCATCTAGTCGGATATTGCAAACGTGTATTTTTAACCTTAGATCGTTTGAAATTTCTTGATGCCGACTACAGCACTGCAATGTTTGATTTAAACACACGCTAGTATATATTTCGAGGATTGAAATCGATCGACATAATTTCAAAGAAGTTTTTTTTATATCATATAATAGATGCAAAGACATATCTACTTTACGAACATTTTTTATACGCCAAAATAATGTTAATTTTATTTCCTGTTTGTATGCCATAAAACATGAGCGCATTATATTCGGTTTTGTTACGGCAACATGGAACGACATGTTTATCTCGATTTTATTCTCATTATGGAAATTTATTCTCATTAATTCTGACACACGATAATTAGGGAAGTTTACATTTTAAAAAAGCGAAACCAAAATCTGATTGTCCGTATTTTGAAAACATCAAAATCGTTGAATATTTAAAGAATCCAGAATCAATTCTCTATATTGATTTTGTAAAATACTTTATTCTGGTTAAAGATGCATTTTTTATGACAAAGAATAACCACTACCAAGATTAATTTTCTATATTCTGGAAATATAATCTCTGAAATAGTTAAAAACTAGAATCGATTCTCTTATTTGATTTGTTAACACTTTATATATGTATATATATATATTTATTTTTGTTATTTTATATCTTCGAAACTGTTACGGATATTTCAATTTCGTTAATTACTCCTAAAAGCACTTAAAAGAACACACACTTCACTCTATTTCACTTTTTTAATTTTGTACTTAAGAACGAGGGTGCTACCTTGACGAGAAACACCTCTCGTTTTAATCGCGAGTTCTCACCAAACGACCCAAGCATTAAAGTCAGGAATAGAACGCTAAATTAACACTTGAATAGTACTTAATTTTGATGTCAATTTTATTCTCGTTTTTTATGTTGAAGTTGATAGTTTAACAGAGATTAAAAATAACGAAGTATTTTTACAATTTGAGTCCCGAAGCTTAAACCGCAGTGCCTGTGATTGGCACTTCGGTAATGCGGTTCTACTCATCGACTGGCTGCCACTGACCTCGGCGAAAAATCAAACTTTCATCGTCCGCGAAAGCCACAACATGTTCAAGCACGAAGACTCATTTATCACATTCCGCGAGCCACGAAAAATGAACGTTATTTCTCGAAAACGGCAATCGATCTACGGAAACAATTGCGAATTCTCTCGAATTCATGGCGATCGCATGTTATATACTATAAACATAATCATCAAATCGGTAAGAAAAATTCCATTTCATATTTATTTAAATTTATTTTCTATAATTTATCAGACGATTGTTAACGCGAATCGCAGAAATCATTTGTGTTTAGGATTTAATTTGAAACAAATGGTTAGAGATACCAGATAACATTTGAGCACCGTGATTTGAATACAAATTAAAGAGACTGAAGATGAAATGGTATGTTGATAAATGGCGTGAGAGACGGCCGCTAATGATAATTCCATATTCGGCAGCACGGATGGAAGGATCGTCAAGTGTGAAAGGGAGGATAACGATCTCGATTAAGTAATCGCACACTCAGCCTCGCGAAATGAAGCAGTATATCGGATTCCAACAGAATGCCGCTTAAAACATTTTATTTTTACGTAGCTCCGACTGATGCCAAGTATACTCTGCGAGACGTGAAATAACGCCACGATAATCCGGACTGTTATCGGAAACGTTTAATTCCGGCAGCGAGCTGACGAAGCTCGAAATCAAAATAGCGAGATCTCGCTATTCCGAAGCGGAACTATATGAATGCATAACTTGAATAAGATATCAATAACTTCGGTATCGTTGTTTCTCCAGAACTTAGAAAATATTGTCATAGTCCCAGTATTCGTATCGTTTCTATATTAACTATATAGAACGGAAGTTTTTAAAGCAGTGTGTTAATGAAAATTGGCCTCCGGGATTATCATCTCCAAACGCCATTGCTGATTCAACCTTTCTACTGTCGATTTTTAGCTGTCGATATTTAACTAAAACATATTGCCTGTGTTTATTTATGCCTATATTGAGACCTATTGGGAAAATAAAATCTATACATAATGTGTATTACAGATTTTATTTTCCCAACAGTTTCCAATGTGAATAAACAAACGTAGGATAAGAATAAAATAATAACGATATTAAGATCGACTACGTCATCAACGGCCTGAACTGCCATCAGGCAAACGTCCTCTTTTCCTCAGAGGTAAGACTGTACAATTTGCAATGAGTCTTAAACGTGTACTATGTAATCCAGAAACAATTAAAAAAAGAGCAAGAAGATATCAGTAGTAGTATAAAGCGCGGTACGCGGTATTTCCGCGTCCCCCACGCGTGTCGGCGCGTTCGATCGTCATCGGAGCAACAGTTCCCGACTGGGGTCCTTCAGAATCAAACGGAGTCGCACAGACGGGGTCGGACAGACAACCGACTGCCTGGTTGGATGATAGCGGTCCGCGCGAGTCAGTCAGTCAGTCGGTGGCGCTCCGCGCGGTTCCACGCGACTCTCGCGTGCGGCGTGGACGCGTGCCAGTCCGCATCGATCGGCGCGCGGATCGGGATCGTGTGCCCGTATGGATCATCGTCGAGAGAGAAAGAGAGATGAGTTGCGTTTCGCGATAAAGTGCGGTACACGTTCGCGCGACTGTGTGATAACTTAATAGAGATCGCTCTCGCTGCGCGATCGTTGCAGATCGTTTCGTCGCATCGACTCTTCATCTCCCTCTCGCTGTTCGTACGGTCCATTTTCGGGATTTTATCGCGAAAGGTAGACCAGAGATGCGAGTGACACACGTGCGCCTGACACCGGGTGAAATTCAAACCGTGTAACGGACGTCGCGACAATCGTCGCGTCTGTATCGCAATCGGGCTCGCGAAATTTCGCGGATAAATCGACGAGTGGATACGCGCGCGAGCTCCGTATCGCGCTACGCACGGATAAAGATCGTCTTGAAAGTTCACTCGAGGTCGTGACATTTCAAAGGAAGATGCGCGAGGTTCGTTAAGTGCAACGTAGCGCGCGCGATCTATACGTGACGTAAGAAGCGCCCGGATAATTCTTACGCGTCTCGCAGAGGAAGAATAAGGATCGTGGGCATCGCGTAATTTCTTAGGCGCGAAGCTTAGGTTTTCGCTGCGTCTTAAAATATAGCGGTGCCGCGGACATAGATTGTGGCATGCACGTCGGTGTTAAATTGCTGAAACCTGAAACTAGAGCCGTGAGAATAAAATTTTTACGATGACGTTTCTCGGAAGAACAACACGGTAATGTAGTCTAGAAATCGAAGCAAGGACCGATAGAACTTGAAAATACATACTTTAATTTTAACGCTAGGTCATCGCGAGATATATATCGAATTTCATTATTTCTTCAGTTATATTTACTATAGATACCGTATATGTTATCTACATATATACTTTTGTCAGGATTTTATATTAAAAAAAAATATCAAAGTGACGTGTTGTTATGACGTAAATTTTATTGTCACAACTTCGAAATGATACCGAATCTGTTGACCACGAGACGAGGTCAGTATTTGGACTCTGAAATTTTGCAGCATACAAACAAAACGGCAAATACAGAAATTTCAACGAAAAAAATCCGAGCTACAGATCGACGTGCCTCTATTTCTGCCGAAATGGTATCCGTTGTTAATTCAATAAACGAATAAGCCGATAAACCCATGACAGCTCGTATTGATCGATCCGCGGACTTCATCGTCCGCGCTGACGGAACGATTGTGTAAAACCTGCCGATCTTACTCGATCGGCTTTCGAAATAACGGATGTCCCACGATCTTCATTAAGTAATTTCCCGATCGATTGAACTATCTATAGAAGCTATTTCTGAGAAAATCATGTTTTCAATTTCTTCCGGTTTCTCTGCCATCCAACATAACCGTTTGCATTGCTATATTTTCGTAAATATAATTACATTTCCGAGAATATATTTAGAAGAATCTTAAACTTGAATATTAATATCACATATCGAAAAAAAAATCATAATCATTGAATCCTTCATGTACAATGCCTAATCAAAATTTATCTATCAGGATCTGTCAATTGGAAGCTATTTGAAGAGATTTTTTGTGGCTCGTACAAAGTGCATAAAAATTTTACAAGACTGGAGTAATTTCCACATGGATCGGTTCCTCTGAAACAGCTCTTCAAAATCGATCGAGCGATCGGACAATCGTAAGGGAAATAGACTGTTGATATAAACATTATAGACTGTTCGTGCATCGATGCGTTGATCGCGGTCGCCTGTTTGTCCTCGACATTACGGGATACGACGTAGTGCGCACGTGGCGGACAAGAATCGTTCGCGACGCGACGGTGCCCATGACAGGCACGTGGCGTGACAGTACGTTGATCACGCTGCTAATAAGATTCACGGCAGGGAGCAAGGACCTCTCGATAGCTGCGCATCTCGTTATCGCGAGGAAGATGGGCGGGAAAGTCGGTCTGATCTGCGGCAGCTGCTGGTCCGGCAATACAGTCCGGAAATACAGTACGTATAAATTCGAAAATCGCGATAACTATCTCAATCCGCATTTTTCCTTGTGATCCAATAGAACAATCGTAAAAAGACTCCGTCGATTTTTTGTGAATAATTTTTAAAACGACTGTTCGATACATGCGATTATAATAGTCTTAACGGCAGCCGACAGATCGAAACTTACTTACGGTATCTATGCCGTGTGTATTATGTATGTCGCCTTCCCTTCACTGTTGAAGAATGTTGTATCGAGGATAAAGTATCGACGCCGGAGAGCTAATAGCTGCGTTGTACCGCTCGACGCCGAGAAACTCGCGAACCAATAGTGCAGGGGTATATATTTGGAACAGGATAATTGAATTGGAATTACGCTATTAGTTGCAATCATGATATACTTACACGTAATTTAATACGTTTAATTTGATACGTTTAATTTAATTCGAAGTTGATGATGCACGACTTCCATCGATCGGCCTCATTACACAGTCAGATCCGTCGATTACTATTACGTAAGCCACCGAAGTTAGCGCACGGTCCAAAACCGTCGCGGGGAAAAAGCGTCGTTAAAGAAAAACGCGCGTTCCGGGTTTCCCGGCCCTTTTTCACTCGAGCTATTTCCGAGCTCCTCGTTCGTGAAGCCTCGTTAAATGCGGGACATTCTTCGAATTTCTCGCGAAGACAGACGAAGTTCGGTATTAAAATGTTCGTCGTGGTCGGCGAGGTAATTTGCGAACTCCGATTAAACCAAACGGACAAACGCGCGCACTGCAGAGGCAGTGGAAGGCGAATCGTTAATCCGCGGCGAAGTTGAAAAGGCGCTGGATAAATCGGAGTCTCTAAGAATAATTCACGAGCGACGCGCGAATCACAGGATCGATCCACGGCCGTGCGGTAGGTAATCATCTCTTTTGGCGGACCCCGAAGAACGAAGACGTCAAACGTCAAAATGTCGATTGCGTTCGGAGTTGGACGTTAAGTCTCCTTTCTCTTTTCCCGAAAGCCCGTAATTTTTGTACTTGGCGTTAGAATTCGGATTCTCAATTATCGGAGGAAGGTCGTCGCCGATTCGGTCGCCACTCGATTTCTCGATATTGAGGAACGACGTCACGTTACAGTTTCCTGACTCTGGAACACCGCCAGAGGTACTGTTGCGTTCGTGGTATCGATCGCCGCGAGGGGACCGTAAGGCGGGACCGCGAAAGGCCGTCGCCGGGAGAGAGAGAGACAGAGAGAGAGAGAGAGAGAGACCGGGAACTCGACGAGTACATTTCGGAAAGGCCGAAGGCCCGCTCGGTCGCAACGCTCGTTTATCCGGCTCCACACGCGCGCGATGCAAGGAGCATTCCTCTCTCGCCGAGTACCGTTACTTGAGCGCCGGCACTTTCGATCATTGAATCCCCGCTATCGTCGTACGCGCGCACGCAACTGCCGAAACTCGCGTTAGACGCCCGCGAGATCGCAGTTCAATTCAATCGTCGAGTATTTAGGTAAAGACTTTAAATATAACTAAATACGAGGTTCAATTCGACGAATTCGACGCATTATCTATCTGGATACTTAATAAGAAAAAAGGTAACATTTTACATATGAAAACTTTCCATATATCTCGCGCATTTAAATAATTTAGACAGTCTTCATAATGACTGCAGCTCTGCCTAGATAATACCTCTTTCTATTAATTGCTAAAATATTTCGATTAAAGAAAACCTCGGGTTTGATTTCTTTTTTTTCCGTTCTTTTTCTGTAAAATCACAAATTCGTATAAATCAAATTCTGACGTTCTAATTCGAACACATGTTCTTTCTCAACTTCTCTTATCCGAGAACGAAAGTAACGACGGCTATTTTCGGTCGATAATGAGTTGATCGTGACCAATTCGGTAGCCTACGTCATTGCCTCTCAATAAAGCGGCGATTGAACAGTCTGATAGTTCTCTATCAAGTAGCTCTATCAAATTATATTTCGAAGTCATCTACTTACAACCAAAGATACGACCACCAGATTACTCGGATGCCATTAATTTATATCATTTCGATTTCATATTTGTGATAAATCACTCGGACATCTCGCGATCTTTCCAACCCGTCCATCTTTCGCGAAGAAATAAATGTTTTGCTGATAGCTCCAGCAAAATAGTTTGCCGTCGTGTCCACAATAAAAGACGACAACAAAACAACGTGGTGTTTATCGCGTCCCGCTTCTAGTTTTTCCCTTAGACGGTTGCTGGCAATATCTATATAAGGAAGGTATGTCATTGATGTATAGGTGGTCACGCGACGGAATCTTTTTGCCACGAAGCCGAGGACGCGCAAGGGGGGCGCGTCAATTGGACTGAACCTCGGCACATGAACCGTTAAAGCAGTAGGGTTTTAACGCGGTAGTGTGCGCAATGCAGAACGATTTTGCTTCGCAAAACACCGTTAGCCTAGTCGTGGAACTCACGTCGCGGATTCGGTCCTTGCGTAATGCGTGCCGGCAGCAATAAGGTATGTGTTGGCGATTAATGCGAATTTTTGTTTTTACCGACTTGCCGAAGTATCTGGGGATATACTTTCTATCGCCCTCCCTGTTCGACGCACAACTGCACGTTTCTGCGACATTTTCGATATCTGACAACATTCGATCCTTTACCTCTTTCCTACGATACAACGCGCTACATAAACAAGGAAAGAGCGATGCAATTCTATATACGTAAAAGTAGGTGACAGGAAGACGTATTTGCACCTGCCATCATCAGATTGATCACAATGACCGTGTCGGAGAGACCGGGAAATTGAGAATCGACAAGAAATTTCTTCCACGTCCGAGCATCGAAACACGGTGGAAAAAGCGGACAGCCCGGTTTGTTAGGTCAGACCTCGTAGATTTCACGTTCGTCGGCGTAGTTCCTTTTTTTCTACAAAGTGCTAACGTAACTGGATCGCTAACGGATGATCATTGCTATGCTAAAACTACATTTCCGCTTGGACGCTTGAATCCTCGCGTGGGAAAAACATCTTCGTGTCCTCGATAAAATGGGAGTAATCGACTTCTTTTCTCTGTAGAATTAGCCGGGCGAAACGTACCATTTATTCCGTTTCTTGTGCGTGTTGACTATTATATCCCTTCCGCCGCAACTGCCGGCTTGCAGCCGATGCTTAATTCGACTCCTTGTGTTTCGCTAAAAGGTGGCCGCCACATACCGGCTAGACATGAACCTCATCGATCGGCGACCATGACGCGACGACGCGCGCTACCTTACTTTCTTCCGGCCGTCAGCTAACGCGCTCAACGACCCTTTTACGACCGTTCGTAAAATGTAAAGGACGATCTTAACTCGAGAACTCGCTCTCGCGACATTTTTGCGCTTTTGAGTTTACGGTGTAACGGCAAGAAGTGTCATTAGACGCAACTCCTCGCGCAACAAGCTCCGCGCTTTTCCCGGAAGAGACGCGAATATTTTCTTACGACAATTCCCCCACGGTTCTTAGTTTCTACTCGCGTGTCGATTCGCAATCAACATTTATGCGCAAGTCGACGAAATGATGATGTAGCGCGTTAATTTCTTCATCGCATCCATTAATTCTTGATATATTGGAGTTTAAATTCCAATATTCCGATAGACACTTCGATTTAGATTCGCGCATTAAGAGAAATGTTTAATAATCCGTCCGATATTAACTTTCACTGTGCGATTATTTTATATTTATTCAAGTGATATCGCCGGTATTACGACTCGGTCGCCGTATCGTCCACCGGTTCAACGTGTTCGTTAGCCATTCAGAACATTCACGCCATCCACCGTTAAATCCCCTCGTATCATTACCGTTTCCGTCGGCGTACAAAAAGAATTCCCCGCTCGTATTGCTAATAAAGTGGATTCCTAGTTAGCTCGCGTATACACGTTCCGCGCTCAGGGATCACGACGTCGTCTTGAACATCGTGATTGGAAGGTAAAACCGGACCTTGAAGTACAACGGTCGATGAGACAAAGCGACGATACCGAGTCGCCTGACCTACTTGATCACTACAGATCCCGTTACTTGGAGCGTCGAGTCGACACTCGTGTCGGTGCCATAGTGGCTACTTGCTACCATAATCATAGCGGCAAGATTGCGGCAGACCATTGCGCGATCTTGGAAAGGGACGGGGGGGGGGGGGGGAGAGAGAGAGAGGTTCAAACCCGGGAGATTAATCCGCACGGGAAATACATTGCGGCGGACCGAAGTTTGCTCCAGTAGTTTCGCAGATCAGCAATGCGATTAGTCGTTTTACCAAATTGCTCTTCTATATAAGAAACAATGATTTCATCGTCGAGGGGCAACTTACTTGCGGTTGTACGCGTATCTCTTTCCCCGCATTAAGTACGAGGACGTACATAGTACGTGAATTATTCAAGGAATGAGAAGTTATTCCTTCGCTTCCTATCGGAGGAACCGTATAACGTATAACGTAAAGTTATGATTTAACTAAGTTTCGTGATTAAGTGATAATCGTTATAAAGTCGTTATAAAGTATGTTAATATCCCGGGAAGTAGAGAAATTAAGAGAATCTTGAGAATCACAGAGTTAGAGTTACATAAAGACTTTTTTTTTTTTTCAAGTCGTAAAATAACGTTGGCTATTCTAGTTTTTAGGTGTATTTGCCAAGAGGTGTCTCGCAAGTTTGAAACAAAAACAGGCCTGGTCGCTTGGAATAAATATGACAAGTAGGCTACTACAAAACATGACGTGATTGCCAACGCTATTTAGTATTCCCTCGCACAATTTTACTTTCGCCCTTGTTACCCTTGTAACACTTCATTTATTTCTAATTGTTTGAAAATCAAGATTACTTAGATAAATAAATACAGATATGTGGCATTACTGCGAGGCCCTCGCGTGAATTATCTCATGAGTCTCACCGGTCCTTTTCGTCTTCGGATTAGTCGTCATTGTTTTACGGCGATGTGTTAAGCGAGACGTACGGCGGCGTGATCCTATTTTATCTCGCGGCGAGGATACGATAAAGCACCGCGAGAAAACAAGTGCTCGAGGAATGCCGCGGGGGGGGGGGGAGGGTGTAAAATATTTATTACACCCGAACGCAAACCCACCGCGCCGGCGTTTTCTTTGCCTTCCTTTTCCCACCCCGCTCGTAATAATGGCGGGAAAACGGAACGCGCGGAGGCAGAGGCGGTCCGGCGTGTACGATGGGGAAAAAGGAAAATCAACACCCTTCTTGTCCGGACCGTAACAGCAACAGGTCGAGGACGATACAAATGACCGTGGGAGTACGGTTCCCGCCACCGCCGTCGCCGTCGTGTTCAAAGTGCCACGATCTATTTCTGTTTGCCTACCGTGCGCGTCCTTCCCGGTTCGCGCGCGCTCGTTCGTCTACCTTCGCCGATTCAACATGCGTGACAGGAAAAAAGAAACGCCCACGCGAGAGTCGGTTTCAACGGGCAGTACCATTTTGCAACAAACCCCATTTAAAAATGACGGATTTCAAATTCCTTTTAAATTACGGAAATTAATTAAGGTGCTTTTGTTGGAATTTATATTGACTTCTGTCCAAATAAAAAAATTATTTCATATGCCAATTTATTTTTCCATCAATCATATTTTTTTATCATTGTACAAATGACGTTGGTTGTTCCTGGTTGTTCTAGTGTTAATTCTACAGACTGTGGGTAATCATCGAAATGAGAAATTCAGTCAAAACGTAGTGTTATTCGATAATTGAGACAATTAAGTGGAATGTCAGTATGTTTCATCGAGACATCTGATGTTGAGATAAGCAAAAGTTGAAAGCTGACAAATACGGCATTCATCAGAAGTAACACGAGGTCGAAAATGGTCTTGTGGAATACTCCGTAAAAATTAGTCGAGTTGGATTATGTGCTCCCACCGTGAGTGTCTCCTGCCCCAACTCGGTGCGAGCTTTCGCGAATTTCATTAACCGCTCTCGAACGAACGTGAACCGCCCTTTTCCCATAATTCCCCCCCAAGCGATTCAATGCCGAATTCTGATCCGGGAAAACGATATTCGCGCCCTTCCGGAGCCGACGCTCGTCGTCGTTCCAACGACCCTTTGACGCCTCTTCCGGCGTCGCGACGCCAGCCGTTAAATCCCCATGAAAAGCACCCCAACCCCCTCGTCTTTTAGAGTATTCGAGGTGAACAACCCCCGCTTTAATCCCCGTGCATTCTGCACAGTCGGAAATTCCATAGACCATCCTCCCTCTCATCTTTCCCCCCCTTTCTACCGTGAAAGCGTAATTTCCAGCTCAGACCTTCTCCCGAATTCGAAACGCTTCGCGAGATCGTCTTGTCGTAAGTACGTACGAATCGCGCAATACGGCCGTATTACGGAAACGGCGTTTCTCGTAACAAGACGAGAAGTTCTCGTCACAACCGTCGCCGATCCGAAACGCCATGAAATTTGCGGACACCCCGTATACGCGCGGATAACGGCGCTCGTTTGTGCACCTTGATCTTTTCTGCGCGCGATGCCAAGTGGCACACCTATATTTACGCGCGCACGTGCAGGCACGGGCGCGATCAAATCGACACGCTTGGAATTTTTTTTAACTCCGTTATATTTCCAAACTCCAGACGATTTATTTCGTTTCCATCTGCGCGCCGTGCGCCGCGCGTAGATCGGCGCGACGCGACGCGACGCGACCTCCCTGCGAATTCCGCATTTTAATTAAACCACGCGCATGAAACTCGCGCGAAATTTCTCGCGTTGCAGATTTTGTAATGCTCGCGAAACGAGGTCCGGTTCTAAAACAACGAAATTGGGTAACGTCGCACCGATCTGTTACACGGTCTAACGTTTCCAGCGCGACTTTCGCAATG
Source organism: Temnothorax longispinosus (assembly GCF_030848805.1). NCBI lineage: Eukaryota > Metazoa > Arthropoda > Insecta > Hymenoptera > Formicidae > Temnothorax > Temnothorax longispinosus. The sequence continues at coordinate 6,583,314 of NC_092363.1, read as the reverse complement.
GGTCGACGGACACATACGTTTAAATTATTATTACACCGGCTCTACGCTCTACACGCTTTAACCACGCTCGGGAGAGGTGGAATATTAGTGCGGATACAAACGCCGATCGATCGGCCGAGTGTCTATTAAATTATTTCTCTCGTTTTCTCGATTATCTGCGTATTTTCGACGTTCTGTGTGCATTGAATATTCCGGATAGCTATCGTAACTTGCACTGCATTGAGGACAGCGATACAGTTCAGGCCGAATGCGTTTCATTGGATCAATGCGTGGCAATTATATTGTGGAATAAAAGAGGAGATGAACGACTGTTATTGTACGTAATAAAGAAGCTAAAAAGTTTACTCGGCGATGCTCCAAATAGTCTAAATATAACACTTTTCCACACATCTTTTGAGCTTGCGAATAGAATGCTCATCAAGTACATTGAGACAATCTAAAAAATTAAAACGGTTGCCCTTTTTATTGTCAATTTTGTTAAAAAAAAATCATCGATTTTTAACATTAAAATAATAAGAATAATTGATCCAATTAGACTTTAAGTAGCTTTAAATAGCTACAAGTATCATAAAAATACGAATTATATGAGAAATACATAAATTATTTTTATGTTTACTTGTATGTATAAATAATTTGGTCATAATAAATCTTAAAGGTCTAAAGAAAGAAGTATAATAGATTCAATATGTAATATTCTAGCAGAGTGAAGAAATGTGGAGTATTCGTTGCAGATATCGATATAGTTTTCAACCGTAACTCGTTGATTTATTTACGATCTCTATCTTGTGACGAGAATTTATTGGTTGAAAACCAAATAAATTTATCGCGACGTCCTTTTTGACGCACGTGTATTTTTCGAATCGTTGACAATGCCGACCATCCATTCCGCATTCCGGTCGCGAAGGCCAAGAAACGGGAGACGCGATTACGATTGCGCAAAGGGAACGCGACGTCGTCGCTCAGGAAGTCGATCTCGATTTAATCCAATCGGGCGACGCACTGGTTATCGATACGAAACGTCGCGGAGTCATCCCGCTCGCGTGTCCATTCGCCACATAACGATGAATCCGCGCAAATCGCCGGCATCCCGGATGCATCGTCACGCATTCCACCAAGTACGCAGTCACATTGTCCACGGTCAGTCAGTCGATATAATCGCTCGTAGTTCGCACGTTCGAGTTTTTCGTTGTACAGGCTAGGTTAAACAACTCTCCGCGCGTAAACCTCGTACTGTCCGATCACCGTGGCTTATAAAGGTGAAAGATGTTGCACGGTGGAAAATACGTCAGAAATACATTCTTTTGAGTTATACTCGCGGTATAAAAAGAATCGATGTACATATATTCACCCATATAATTTTTTTGACAAAAAATGCAAAGTAGGTGAACCGATTATTATTGATCCAAAACAAAATAGAGTTGCATTAGAGATAAATTGGAGCGGAGAAATAAGCTTCCGGATTATAGAAATCGTACGAAAATAGTCTTTCCAAAGTACGCGGCTTTTCGTTCGCTCGCCGATTATTTTTGCACACGAGAAAATACGTCAGAAGCACTCTCTCTTCTGAAATCTTTTATCAGTCTCGGCATAAATTTATTCCCCCTGGTGAAGTTACTATATCTCACTCTATGAATAATAAGATCCTCATTTTAGCTCGTGAATTTCTCAATTGCGTACCCTGGACATTCTATGACAAGTTAAAAGACAGACCAACTTCATAAACGTGCCTCGTTACGTTATAACATCTACTTTGTGACGTAAGGAGCATAGATAAAAGAAGCCATCTGTGGTTCAACGAAAACTCGTATGCGACGCACAGGTGTTTAAGGATAGCAGCGTAATCTCGAATCCTCATATATTCCCACTTCCACGCGAATGAGTTTACGAGCCGCATCGACAAACAGAGAAACCTCAGCTATATCAATCTGCAAATATGGCGCGATCGTGACTGGAGAACGGAATTTCAAATCGCGCGCGATGTCTTTATCACCATATACATATACGGGGAGTAGCGCGCTATCGGCCCCATACATTCCGCAGATTGAATACCGCCTATTATATGCGCGAAGCGCGAGAGGAGTTTCCTGCTGCGCCCATATGGCATCGCGCCGGGTCGGTTTGCATTCCCCGCGTCAGTCTGAGCGTGAACGCCGGTTTAAAGCGTGAACAATCGCCGCACGACAGATATTCCGCCGTTTCGGTCGTCGGGCAAATGCCAAACGTGCGTGTAGCAGCGCGGCCTGGCGCGGATACGCGCGATTCGTTCCCTGCTCGCGCGCGTTCATTGTCCGCCGAGTCGCCTCTGGTCCTCTCGACGAGCGAGGCCGCGATGATTCGCCAACGCATCGGATTCCCGACGCATTCCGCATCGATCGAATTCCAGGTGATCGCTACTGATTTTCCCAGCGACGGACCGAACGGACAATCGACTTTCATTCCACTCTTTCTATCACCTGGGAAACCTGTTCGCACGTTAGACCGACTCTCGGCAACTCGCGAGCCGAGTTACGAATGCGGGAGGGAAAAAAAAAATAGGAATCACGATTGCGTTCGATGCGTAGACGGTCGTCGCCATGAGCCGGTCCCCCCAGAGCGCAATCCGGGGCCTTACGTAACCGAACCCGCGCTGGCCTGGTTCCGGAGGTTGACTTAATTGCGCCCGATAAATTGTCCTTTCCTCTCCCTCATCTGTCTCGTCGGTCCGTTCTCAAACGCAAATGGTCTACCGCCCCCGTCATGCCGAGCGTCACACGTTTCCGTTCTGTCTCTCGTCCTGTGTGTCTGCTGCCAATTCTATCCTATACCATTACCGTGTTCACTGCACGCATCCGGCCAGAGGACTCGCTAGCGTGAGATTCTCGATCGTCGAAGTTTGGGCTTACATCAGGATCTCTCGCATATAATTTTCTTTACTCTAGAATGAGGAAATATTTAATTTTGAAACTGCCAAGCTTCTAGATAAAATTTGCAACCATGAAATACGTAATCTTGAAGTTGTGAAACTTTTAAGTGAGTCTCGCATGAGTATCAATATTAACTAGAATTATACGGTTCATTTTCATATACGCGGATTACATACGGTCATACGGAATCTCTCAGATATTCAGTCGAATATTTTTATTAATGTACATATTATCATGGATATTCAATTCGATCTGATTTATGTAATCATTTATAAAATTTTAAGGAATCATACACATTTTTCACTTATGACTGGCAACGGCTGACTGATTGTTCGCCGAGGGCGAGCGATCTACGATAGAGTATTACTCAATCCAATATCCATACTAGTTTCTCACATATTTCTCCCATCTTTCCCATTCAAGCGAGACAGACGTTTCCTGAACAGTCTCGATACCGATCCCTCGCAATCCGAGAACGCTTGTGAGATTTCACCGTGTACACGCAAGACTCAATTAGCGTAACGTCCCGTATGAGATCCCATGCCTCAAGACTAATTCGCGTGCCGTAAACGTAAGGTTGCTTTAAACGCATACGTAATCACATGATAGAATTTTTACGAGCTTGCACATTTCTTTCTTGCAGCGTCCGGCTCGGGGTCCGTGATAGGCAGAGACCCGCTTCCACCCAGGGCCGTCAGCACATCTCATCTGCCTCAGAGAACGCTGACTCAACCGCCGACGGCGGTGTCCACTCTTCCGCTACCGAGAAACAGTACCGGCAGCAGCCATCGGCAGCAACCGCTTCCGCTCCATCACTCGACTCCGCAGCAGCAGCAGCAGCAGCAACCGCCTATGAGGCAGCTGGAGAACGAGTCCACCGCCCAGATGCTGAGGGCCGCCAGCAACGGCGACATCGGCAAATGCCCCGGCATGTAAGTAGACGCAAAGCCGACCCTCCCAGGTATTTGTATAACGAAGTTTCGTCGCGCTGTAATTAAACCGCCGCCCCTATCGCACCCCGTAATAGGGAAACTTATTAGCGAACGCGTACTCGCGCGGCCGCAACCCCGCCGTCTAATTCCGGTTCGTGAGAGTTGCCCGACTGTTTAGTTACTTTGAGGTGGTGACTAGTAGAAATGCCGCAAGCGGCCAAATGTCCGTGCCCTCGAGTATCGCGTCTGAAAAGATCACATTCGAGACTCGAGACAAGTCTTAGAACGAATCATAACGTTAGAGACACAGCCAGAACCACTCCAGCCTCGTTCGACCGCTTTTATGGCAAACCGTGTCAAAATCATTCGACTGGTATGTCGAAACAGCATGCAGGGAGAAGAGGATAAATTAATCGCCATAAAAGGCAGAGTAGCGCGCGTTTCCACCCAAACACAGAAGCGATTAGCTATCGCCCGATTTAGTCCGTAAATAACTCGTTATGTACGTAACTCCTTACATGCGCGTGTAGGTTCGTTCATTTAAGTCGCTGTTTAATTACTCGCCCGTCTGCTCGCGCAAACAACAACAACGTTTGTTAGTTTGACGCGAAATGTACAACCGATCAAATTTCCTGCGTGTTCTTGACAACTCATAACGCGAGGATTACGCGGTGACGCAATTGCAGTAATTAATTTAGCTTCTCGATCACGGAAAAAAAAGGTTTTGCTGCAACAGCAAATCTATTTGTTAAATATGATTTTAATATGATGTTAAATTAATTTTGCAATAATAGCAAAACATTTTGTTGCAATAGCAAACAGTTTTGCTGAATTTTGCTATTGCAGCAAAAGGTTTTGCTATTATTGCAAAATCAATTAGCTCTCGCAGCAAAAAATGTTAGTTGTCCGTATATATAGTAGCAAATCCTTTAGCTAAATTTTCTTCCGTGTATGAAATTGTACAATTATACATCCTCTGAAAAATCTTTTTACAACTAGCAATTAGCTGGAATAACCTTTTTTTTTTATCTAAGGAACGCAATAATTTTTTAAACCGATTTCAAGAGCGCGCAAATAGCGCGTAATGTAATTTCGTCGTTAAATTTTCATTACGCGGAGAGGCTAGCCAGCTAGACGTCACTAATTAGACCGAAGGGCGTCGCGATGTCATAATCGACGTGAGAGCCGCTCTCAAGCTCGCCGAGCTCTATTTATTGCCAGGCGTGAGCTAAACCGCGTCACCTTGATAATACAATTTTCTCGCACGTATATTCGCGTCGCGGTTTACCTTCACGGCGAATCTAATTTCTGCTGTATCGCGTAGCCACGTTTATTTGTCTCGGACGTTAAATATCGATTTTCCCACCCATGATTAATCGGGCAAAGCTCCTGTCGCTATAAACTGCGGGTGAGAAGATAATGCCGTGGTGTCGAATGAAAATTGCGAAATGTCGATTCGAAAATTGTCAATATTTATTTGACATATTTAATAGCCGTAGATTAACAGCGTTGTTCAAAATAATAACTGTCGACGTCCACGGAGCATCGCATTTCCTTTCGAATCGTTCAGCGACTTAATTTTCTCTCTCTCACACAGTTTCTTTCCGCGTTACATCACTTTACGGCGTCGTTTCAAGCGCGCGGCCTTCGACGAATCGGCCCACTGACCTGCTCGTCAAATTTCAGGGTTACCGGTAACGACATGAGGGACCTGAGGTTAGCATCGCCGGGCGGTCATTCCACTCAGCGATTGATCAGCCCGATCGGACACTTGCGGGTCGCTTCGTTAAACGACCACCGTGTCTCCAGTCCCAGCGACAGCGAGATACGCGTGCACAGTCCAAGTAAGTTTTCCTTTTGTGTCTATAATTTATCGATCTGCCCGATACTCTTTCCCCGCGCGGTTTCCACGGAAACTTTTCGATGAGCCGACCCCGTGGACCCCGGGCAGCGGCGAGGCGATTAATCGCCGACGAATACCCCGGAGAATCCGGCTTTATGAAAGAACTCGAACTTTTGCCTCGAACGCGAAGTTGGTTAAGGCGCAATTAATATATTGTTGGTCGTAATACGAATCGCTATCGCGACGCGGCCAAGTTTGCCGGTTAGGAAAAAGAGTTACGACGTCGACCGACCGGATTGTCGTAATAACGTCTCCGAGCGAGTTAGTGCGCCCGATATCGACTTTCCTCCTACTCGTGTACAAAGCACACAAGTAAACGCTAATTAATAACGCTGACGAAGACAATGTCAAAGGCATACAACGCCCACGTTTATAAAAGGTTTATAAAATGATCCTTCAACGTTCAGCGTATATTGCGCTATTCGGAATTAATAGCTCGTTAAGCGCGGCTAATTAATCGGATTTTTTCAAAGTTATTCGCGACAAATTTCCATAACGTAAGACTTCTCGTGTAACAGTTATCTTAATTCTGTAACAGAAATTTACGGCACGCAACGGAAGAACGATACAATCATTGCAAAGGTCTTTTCGCAATTTGCTTGAGAAAAAAAGATAGCATTCTATTCAGCAATACACACAAAATGAGCACAACACAACGAATAATTCTCTTTTGCCTCAGTATTACGAAATATATAATATATTCACATTATATTATATATTCAATATATCACTGCGGCAAATCTCTGCCTCTGATATTCAAAGCTGGCCTAACTCAGCACGTCCGGAACATTTGGTTCGCGCGAAACTTACAAGTGATGAACCGCGCTCGGCGAATGAGCGATTAATACCCGTGAGATTAAGCGGCGATTTAACGTCTGCTCTGAATCGCGAGATTGCCGAACCGTCTGAAAAGCACATAAATTTAGGTCGAGAATTTCAGCGGGCGTCCGGGGGTTAATTATCCGAGGATCCGTGGCGGTGGTGTCCCGGTGTAAGGGCTTGTGTGCGCCGCCCGTCTAATGCACAACGCCGGAATAATGGAAATCCCGTGTGCATAAATCCCGTACGCCCCGCCTAAATACGCAAAGGCACGCATGATCGATATCATCAGGCTTCGGGTAATTCAACTACCGAGGATTGAGGTTGCACAATATCACCGCGCGCGAGCATTACGCGGTGGCTTTAATGAGAAAGAAATCATAATTACACAGCGCGTCGTTATTCCTTCTTGAATCAAAAGAGATCGTAAATTTGTAATGACGAGCATTTCGAAGGTGAGTTAACGGCACGAGTTTACAGCCAATTCTCTTTCTTTCCCTTATAACCGCGATGTGTTTGGAGAATCGAATATGATTGTGATGCTAAGAAAATTGGATGAACGTTGTGGTTTCTTTGGTGGCACGAATGCGGAGGATATTTCTTGGCAAATGTCGTCTTCCAGAAAGAATGGCGGAAGCACACCGCAATCTAAATACCACGGTCCACCAAGAATTTTCTTCGTGCAATCGGATTGCATCTGTATAGGTACAATAGCTGCGCAATTTTCTGCGTTAGACGGAAGTGCTTCTCCATTTTACGACGCGTCTAACGGTCGCAGCTGCGGAACATTTCTGTAGGCATTTGAATATCCTATGCAGGTCGTCCCAGATCCATTATCGTTCAGCCGCAGATAGCGGAGTCTGAACAAATATGCTAATATCTCAATATCTCCCGATACATCTTTCAAGGATATTAAAAATAAAAGTGAGCGAAACCGAATTTATGTTTTAAACAAAAAATTAATTTATAATTTAATCCGAATCGTTAGCTCATCTCATTAAAGTCTTGCTAAGAAAACACTCTTCTAAAGTTCTTCCAAGAAATTCAGCGGGTATCCGTGTCTGAAAAACGATAATGCCTGCGACATCCCGTATACAACGGATGTAATATTATAAACGAAAGGAAGTAGCTCCGACAATTCCGGCGCTTTGAGGCGAAAATACAAACGACTGCCATTCACGTGATTAAGGAGAAAGTCAATCTGCTCGCTCGTTATTACAATTTTTTTCGCTACTCCGCCGCGAGTCTGAGCCCGCGAGCGAAACAGCGGGAGGAGGAACAAAGAAAAAAAAAATCTTCGGGAATATCAGTCGATTCCGATAGTTCCGGCCTCGTTACGACACGCTCAGAAATACGCGACTTCCTTTTCCAGCGGGCGCTTTCCGCTTCCTCTCGCGGCTTTCTCTCGCGTAACTTATCTCCTCCTTTCTGTTCGCAGGTGAGAGAAAAATGATCAGCCCGATCGGCAGGGAGGTCGACCGCGGCGGGGGCACGACGACGATGACGGGTCAGCGACAGCAGCAACAGCGATCGCGCGCGGACTGCAGCGAGCTGCTGCACAAAAGGGTGAGCGAAACGCGAGTCGCCTTTAACGTCTCGGCGCGAAAGAGCGTCCCGTCGATCCCGATTGGCATGGCAGAGCATGATGGATGGAGAGAGGAAATTCGCGCGTCCATTCGCGGCATCGATCGTGCAACGGTCGCGCGCGCGTGAATTAACCGCCGTCGCGTCGCGTCGTCGCGGTGGCCGGTCACCGCAAACGGGAAATTTATGGCCGGAGGATGATTGCGAAATGCGAGCTCGCGAGGCTTCGTAAAAGTGTCACCTGTAATCGCCACGTAGTCCCACCGATCGCTGACATATCCGACGGCGTTACGGTTCGGTTCCGCCGCGGTGAGGTCTTTACATTCTCGCAAATTGCTTGCGGTTTGTTTACGAGCGTGTACTACTCTTTCGACTAATCTTTCGACTCGTAAAAATAAATTACGTATACGCGTCGCACGGTAGCGTGTTCGCGACGCGAGTTTATCGTCCGTATAAAAAGGCGAAGAGCTTTGGAAATCCTCGATTTACAAACGGCGGATCGAGTTATCGCGCCGCGGATCGCATTACCAGACGCCGCAGACGCGAAATGGCGAGATTCTCCCGCGGATGTTGCACGATCGACGGTCTGTCGTTTTGCTGCTTTATCCATAACTGTCTCTTTGTCTTTGTCCACGCAAACGTATACACGTTGTCCGTTTTATTGACGCGATGTAGCCTGCATATCATCATCGCAGCATGTAAATTCCATTAGCTCAATTAATTAAAATGTTGCCTCGAGAGAGAGAAAGAGAGAGAGAGAGAGAGAGAGAGAGAGAGAGAGAGAGACCTAGCACCTTCGAACATTACACACACGGTCCGCATCGCGATGCGAACGGAATTGATACTATACGATGTATATCGCGCGCAATAAACGCGAGGCGGACCATTTTTATCAACGTTTTCGACTTTACAAAGCGGAAACAATTCTGATGAAGTTATCGTCGATGGAGTCTCATAATTTATGGATCGGACAATCACATTGATCCGCGAATACGAAATAGGTCATTATCGCCGTTATTACGTAGTAGGTCATGATCCTGCGATCAAAAATGAATGGGACAAATGAAGAGTATCGAGAACCGAGTGGAAAACTTTTACAACCGCGTGGTCACGTTGAAATAGCGAAGAATCTAATGGAGTTGTATACGACAGCGTACCTCCTCTACCTTTGACTTTTTCAAGTCGCTTCTTCAGTATGCAAGCGTCGTAAAATTCTAAACGCGGCTCGAGGAGTTTACAAAGTTTTCGCTACAAATAATCCTGTTAGACGGCATTCTTCGGGCACAATTTCGCGGCCTCTCCCGGTAACAGAGCGAATACTCTGATTCGACGGATTTTTCGCCCGGGCGAACGGCGTATTCGGATGAGGGGCCCGTCGTTTTCTTAACGCGAGCTTATCTCGAGCGCGCGGTACGCGAGGAGGCACAAGAAAGTAACGACCCGAGTGTCGTCGTCCTGGCGCCATTACAATGGAGCGGTGAAGGGCGGCAAGAGGGCCAGGACGAAAGGGGGAGAGTGGAACCGGAGGGAAAGAATGGGAAAGGAGAGGCGAAAGGAGCGAGGGAGAAGCGGCGGAGAAAAAGAGACAACCGAGAGGCATGGGGTCCAGGGTCGATCCTGCATACGGTCAGCGCCGGTCAGCAAGGGCACCGTGCCAAGGAACTGCAGACGGGTCTTAAGCTTCGTGCACAATGGATCTCGCCGCCTGCGCATGACGGCACGGCATTCATCCTTCCACACAAATTCGTCGAGCTCCTTACGACGAATCTTATCGTATATATATAAAGGAATAACTCTGACATGATATGTCAGAGGCAATGCAGAATTCGTGAAATGCCGTCAGAATTTGTGTAGTGTGGAGACGTCGCGTGCAATACAGACGCATCGGAAGCTGAGCGAAATAGGTCGTCAAAATCTTAAATTTCCGTCTTTGCACGAATATCTAATTTCTCATCTTCCCACCTTCAGCAGCAGCTTGGATATAATGAAAAAATAGCATTCTTTCGGAAATTCAATTTGCGTCTCGGATTTTAATTTACCGTCGACCGCTGGCGATCGTATTACAGAAACAAAAGTCGCGAAATATTATTTTTTCCCCTTCACCGATCGAACCATCACGATAACGTTAAACCGCGAATCATCTTCCCGCGTAAGCCGACACCTCTTAGGAACACGTTTGACCGCGAGTATTCTCCGCAAGAAGAACACGCGAGATGTCCGTTACCGCGCGTGGATCTCGTTCATGTAATCCGCGTTCTGATGGCTAATACTACAAAAGAAGTCGACAGCGAAACATCCGCGAAATGAGCGAGTCGCGACGAGCCAGAAGCGAGAGGAAGACGAAGCAGCGCCGAACTTTTGTCGGCGAGCATACCCGCGTGCAGTCGAGGGACGACCGGGGCCCTTCGGGGGCAAAAGGTACAAAACGCCGGGCACCGGGCGAGCCAGGCAAGGCGGCGATGCACACTATGCAGCCGGCCGGTCGGTCGGTCGGCGAACAAGCTAGCCGATCCGACCGGGCATGACGCCAGTCCGCCCGCCGAAGCGTCGCTCGACGCGCGCCATATCGCGTCCTGTTCGTCGCCCCGACGCGAGGAAACTTCGCGGTGGAAACTTCCTGATTTTCTGCGAGCTGAAGCATCCCTTCGCCTGGCCAATCCGCGAAAAAGACGCAGGAGCTTCCACGGGCTTAAACAGGTAACGTGTTAAATGGAGAACCCGAGATGCCAACAGGTTCCTATCTCTGGAGTGCGATCAAGTAACCGTTCGATACATTCGTTTGGAGTTGAAGATTCAAAATTAGGAAGAATCAAAACTGACCTTCACAGAGACTTTTTATTAAACATTCTAAAGATATATTTAGCAGATGACTCCGAGAACACGGATCTCTCTGTACGAACTTGAAGACACTACGCTTTGTTTGTTCGTATATACGCACTTTCGAGGGAGTGAAATGGATGCTTTCATGTCGACACTATGAAAGAAGAAATACCTATTAACACCGCGATATTGATAATTACACGTGAAAGAGAGAAAATAAAAAATCGACCGGTGTTAAGTCGCGATAGAATGCGGCAAATTGAAAACTCCCTGGCTCTCTGCAAAAACTCGCGTGCTGGCTTGTTTAACGAGGAATTGTCCTTGGCGATGCGATGAGCAAGCGCGAGCGTGCCTTTCCTTTTCGCAATGCACTTCGTCGTATATACCTACTTCGCGCAGTCATGTTAACGTACTTCGACGTATAGCGAAGGATTCAAGATTCGCCGAGCGACCATTCCTCGCGAGGAAATGCCCGCTCGATCTCGCTTCGGCGCGCGTATACCCCGCGAATACAGATTGCGCGACCTCGCGCAGAGATACTCCCGTGCGATCGGCGAGGATTCCGGCGGAATGCGAGAAGCGTACGGGAGCTATCTTTTGGGACCTGCCTGTTAAAATAAAGAAGGGGCGTTTGCACGGAAGAAAGCCACGATCCAATGGTGATTGCCTCGAATTTCATTCGTACACCGTTCGCCGGACGGAATCCCGGCCGTTTCTTCGCCGCAACGCTACGTGCATCGAACCACGGCGTGACCTGTATCTGTTTGCGTTCGTCCGTGTCGATATGTCTATGAGAATTTGTACGCCGCCTCTGGCTTGTCTCCCGGCAAAGAGTGCCTTGGTATTAGAAAATTGGAAAGTAATAGAAAACTACGGAGGCAAGCCCTCCGTTTCCTTCGCTTTTCTACGACCTTTAGAAATTCTTGCGATGGCGCACACGTAGAAATACGACCATCCGGCCAATTTGCTCGAAGCTTACTACGAAAAATTACCGTACGAGAACGTTACGGATAAACACCGGCCAGAGTCTGAGCTATACAGTTATTTTTAAAAATCGACAGTTGTAAAAGAGAAAGAGGGATCAGAAATAAATATTCAATCGCGGATTCTTACGCGACGACAGTTTCGTCCCAAACAATGCAAATTGAAGCTAAAAGAATATTTCTACGCGATCTGAAATAATGGATTCTCTTTCGCTAACGAAATAATATCGTTACACTAACACACGTTGTTTGACGTAAATGCGGGTAAATACTCAGCTGAATGAGCAACGCAGTTGCTCGTAAATTGATAGCGTGTCACTTATTATTATTTATTTACAATTTGCAGCGCAAATATTAAACAAATTACTCCTCGATAACTGTTGTTATTTCATCAATTGTTTGTAGTTTGCATCGCGTTTTCATTTTACGTCGCGTTGCCTTCCGTCGTATTACACGAGGTCGGGTGTATCCCGTCTCTCGCATCGCCTGCCGAGCTACCACAAATCCAACCGTAAAAGCCACTAAAACGTAGCGGTTTTGGAACACGGCGGCGACGAATGCAAAATGGCAGACGGAGGGGGAGAGATCGGCTAAGCGGTAATCCCCGTTCTGCGCCCGCCTAGGCTCTCGCCGAGAAATTCCAGCAGTTAAAAAGTTCGCGTACAATCTCGCAGGCACAACTGACGTAAAACCGCCGGCTGAAATTTCGATTCGGGCTAAACGGGCCACCTAATTCGGGCCAATGCGGCTCGCCGCATTCTCTATATTTCTCGCAATTCACGTGGAATCTGTTTCCGCGGCTAGTTTCTACTATCAGTTATGGCCCGCGAAACTAGATATTCGTACACACATTTTCATTACATTGTCGTGACAGTACATTTTGGTCTACATACAGGCAAGGAAAGACATATGTAAAAGGAAGAAAATATGTCAATGGTATAAAGCAAGAGTTATCGCATATTCTGAAAGATCTCATTGAATCGAATGATTCGAGATAATAATATTCTATCGCTGCAGGCAGGTGTTAATTAACGCGGCTGCGAAATGTTGATAATTTAATTCGTGCTGTCGATGATAATGTTTTCTTCTCTCCCATGCCAATCACTGCAAATCCACGTACGCATACTCGGTGCGCTCCGTGTATAATTGCGAGATTAATCCGTCGCTTTTATAGCTTTCTCTAATAAGAACCTCGTCCTCTCATTTCTCCGTCTCGGGCGAAAAACCGTCTCACGCGATATCCCTCGAGTAATCCTCACGGCCCCGTAATTAACAATCCCGTGTGTCACAGCTCGATTACCCCGCGTTGTTTGCGTGTGTGTGGCTAACAGACGATTGCATGCCTCGACAGAGTAACGTCAGCTCCCTGAGAGCGGATGCCGGCGGCAGGCTGGTGGCGCAGGCTGGCGCGTCCGGGCTGGTGCGCGTTTCCGCCGGCGAGCTCCTCGGCAGGACCCACGAGGAACTGGTGCTGCTGCTGATCCAGCTGCGACGGCAGAACGCGACGGTCCTCAAGGCGATGGAGACGTGCCACATGGAGATCGAGGCGCAGGTCCGAAGAGTGCTTGCACACGCGATCTCACGAAATTTTCACAGTAATTAGATGATCCACGGACGATGACGGTGACGGTGACGGTTGGCAGTGGGCCGTGTGGGGCCCGTTAGGGGCCGCAAAACCGGAGCCGTCTCGAGGACGGGGATATGTCGTAGGCGCCCCTCGAGGAGCGCCGCTTTTAACGATCGCTTTGATGTTAGAGAGAAAGAGAGGAAGAGAGAGAGAGAGAGAGATAATTCGCTTTGACAGACGACCGTGCAGTTTGACGAGATCTTTCAGGATGTGTTAGGATAGATCGATGTTGTTGTAGAATGTAGATGCACGCAGATTGTGAATCTCCACGTGACGATGATACAGTATGAGCGATCGACGTCTCGTTTCTCTCATCGTTGACGACGTGACGTAACGCTCGCGTGCAAATAACGGATTGATTCAATTGCGCTTTACGGACTTCGCGATCCGCAAAGTGTAGTTGACCGCTAGACAAGCGCGACACGCTTGGTTCTTTCACGTCCTATATTTAACGCCGAGTCGGAGTCTCATCTAAAAAAACACGATCCTCGAAAACGTTATCAGATAGCTTACGTACAGCGTCAAATGTGGGACGTAGATGAATATACACCTGCGATCTCGCGACGTGCGAGATTCGAGGAGAAAGTCGAGTCGAACTTAGGGTCGCCTTTCTACGCAAATATGTGTCCGTTGCATTATTGTCCGTCTTGTGTGTCACGGAGTGTCGCTTAAACGCGCGAAAACGCGAATGTTGTTTGTTTTCGTTAAATCGGCACACGGAGAGCAGGGAGAAAGGGACTCCTTGATCGCAGCGCGATAAACGTTTCGTATATTTTGTTTGCACCCGCAGGCTAGACTGGCGGATCTCGACACGCCGAGACGGCTAGAGAATCTTCAAAAACTCGAGGAACTCAAGAGGCACCTGATGGATCTCGAGAAGCAGGTGAGACACGTTTATTACGCGAAGTGCGCGCCTCGCGGAGGTATCTGCCTCAAATTATTCACATAGATATGAAACGATGGGTTTGGTAATTAGTATATAGCTTAAAAGAGAGAAAAAGAGAGCGATGATGACATAATCTACCCATTGAAAATTCGAGAAAAATTAATGCTGAAAATGAAAGTTAAAAAAAAATGAATCAAGATTATAATTTCCTTGGACTTTAAAAAATGTAGCCGAGAGCTTTGATTCTTCGATTCTCGGTGTCGTGTAGCAATATAAAGTTAAAATATTGATGTAATTAATACTATCTTTTTAAGTGTGAATACACATTTGTATAAATAGTGCTCCAAGTTTAATCGCATCTGTTTTTCCTCCCAAAAGTACGAGAAGAGCAAGCCTCTCGTGAACCTCGTGGACAATATGGTGAAGCTGGGTTCTTTGTATAATCGTAACACTGCCAACGGGACCAGCAATGTTTCCGGTTCTCGCCACGACCTGATGCACGAGAACGCGAGGGATCATCGCGACCGTCTGGAATTTAATCAAAGGGTGCAGGAGCAACGACTGTTGGCCGAGGAGCGCAGAGATTGGGACAGACTGAGTCCCGATCACGGACAGTTGCAGGTGATTCATTTAATTATCGTGCCACGAAAGAGCCTAGCGTTAAATTTCTGCGGTTACACAATTTTCAAGTAATTCCTACTTTTACAGCGTCAGAAAGTCGTTTCGTCTCGAAAAAAATGCGTTAATTACAAAAATGTGCGATTTTATAAACGAATGTCTCGATTATTAAAAAGTGTTCTTCGCTTTCTCAATCTCGTCAGATATCACCCGTAAAGTACGTCTTATTCGTTCTAATTTCTGTCTCTTTCGTTTCCTATTATTACATTCTTTTCGCGATGTAATACTCCGTGCGTGAAGCGCATCAGACACCGAAGTCTTCTTGACCAATGAAAGTAATTCCTGCGGTCTCCCGCGTGTTATAAGCTAAGCGGTAGCCGCGGTAGACAGGTTGTAAAAAGGTCCGATCGGAAAAAGGATACGTGCAAAAATTAAGAATTACCCTCGCAGGCACAACCACGAGAGAGACCGAACTCGGACGACACTTACGACCTGTCGTAAATTCTTTCGCGGAAAGCTCACTTTACGGAAGGATATACTTTCCAGACGAGTCAAGTCTCTACGGACAGTATCCATTTAGTATCTTACGTCTCGTTTCTTTCTTGTTATCCTCGAGAATTTTGACAATTACATACGTCGTCGTTCACCGGTCGAAATTAAGAAGCGTATTCCGTTAGAATAACAAAATTAATCTACTTTTGTGCAGTCCAATGCATTTTTATTTCCATGTGACAAACGAGAAATAAAAACGAGAAAATGAAAAAAATATCCCTTTTCTCTCATTTTTCAGTAATATTTGATTTAATGTAATTAATCTCGTTGGCTTCAAAGAGGCTTAAAATAATTGTTATATAGGAAAATATAATAACTGTTGCAGTAATTAAAAATTATGTGTCACTAATGGATATTTTCGAATATGTAATATTGTCGAAATAATAATATTATCGAATATAATTGTCAAAAGAAAATTGTCCCTTTGGGACATGAATATTTTTAACATGGACATGAATATTTTTAACAAATTCAATTGTGGACAGAAATTGTGGAAATAGAGGGAGTCGCCGAGAAAATGGAGGTTCTGGAACATTGTTTTAGAGTTAATAATGGCGGATCTCTGGATCTCGCCCTTTTCCCGAGATCTGCTCCAGTCGAAACGCTAACTTATCCTTTGAATATCGAAATTTGAAGGTTTCGTATAGTTCACTCGATATCCTTTCTATGTTGCAGGCCAAAGTACAGCAGCTCTACAAACTCGATCGACTGCTCCAGGAGGAATCTGGCACGCTGCATAGTCTCCAACAGGACAAGGTTGGTATCAGCATAGTAATGGCTAATAACTTAGGAGAGAACTTTTAAACTATTAAAAAAATTTCGAATACATTTCAAGAAATGCAATTGATGTAACGGCCTCCCGACAGTTTGACGAATGTACGGAAGTTTTCTTCTAGGAGAGAAATGCATTCTGCAATACTCTATCGAATTTGACTTCGAGCCTGAAAAGTTCCGTTATCCCGCGAAGACATTTCGATACGATATTTATCGACAGCTTAGAGGGGCGAGCCGATGCCGTTATTTGCCTGGAACTAAAACGACGTTATAACAATAAACCTCGAAATGACAAGCAGTTGTCTTTAATCCCAAGATACAGAAATCTACTGTATCACGTTACACGCCTGGTCGACTTAATGCTCGCAGGAAATACTCGAGAAGGCTTTGGGCGGGTTGCGGCACAAACTGCAAGGTAGCAGAAGCAATTTGGCCGAAGCGGAGCGATATCGGAAGCAGCAACTCCTATTGGAGCGCGAGCTGAGCCGAGTGAGGATACTGCTCGCTCATAACTCGAAGGTAGATAATTTCGAAAATGTTGATACGCGTCTCTCCGGCCCCCTCCCGCGTCCCGATCGACCCCGAGTCCGCGAATCCATTATTACGAACGATATGCGAATTGATTGGCAGAAAAAACAAGTAATCTGTGCGTCAATCCGGATTTCAAAATGCGAGTAATTGCTGCTCGTTATTCTTCGTA
This sequence comes from Temnothorax longispinosus, assembly GCF_030848805.1. Taxonomy (NCBI): domain Eukaryota; kingdom Metazoa; phylum Arthropoda; class Insecta; order Hymenoptera; family Formicidae; genus Temnothorax; species Temnothorax longispinosus. The sequence continues at coordinate 6,566,213 of NC_092363.1, read as the reverse complement.
CGTTTTTTTTAACGTCGCGAAACGTATTGAATATGCAAGCGGGCTTCATTATTGCTGATGTTTCTGTTAATAACAGATTTTTTGACGCGATTTAACAGAGTTACTCGTTTATTGACGAACATTTGATTGAAATGCACGTCCGTTTCATCGCGTTTTAGCGTGCTTTTATTAAGTTTGTCTTCTGTTATTCTCTTTATCCTTTGCAACCTGAATTTGCGATATTACGAGAATAATAATGACACGAGAAGATAATAGCACGATAGAGAGAAAGAGAAAATTTAAATGACGAGAGCAGATCGCATTACGTATCGCAATTAAAGTCTCGATTCACTGTTTCCAGGTAAAACCGGTATTCTTCCAGGTAAATTGCATTATTCACAACATTATACCTTTCAGTTCCGTCGTTCGCCGTTTAGTTTGCCATTCTCGTTGCACGACGGTCAACTGTCGTTCAAAGTCGCGCGTTCTTGTCCCTGATAGCCCGGCGCGATTCTCTCGCGTGCTTTCAGAAACTTGAGGAAACAGTGGCCGAGAACGCGAGGTTGGAGCAAGATTTGGTGGTGCTGAGGCAAAAGGTGCAAGCGTCCAGAAGATACGCCGGTAACATCGCGAGGGACACCTCGAGCACGACCGCACCGCTGGAAGCGGAATTACGACGAGTGCAACAACTCGTCGGCGATCTGCAGAGACAGAGGAAGGAACTGAGCATTCAAGTTCGCCAACTGACGGAGAAATCTCACAGTTTAGTGCAGCAAATTCGCCCGCAGCCACCGCACGGTGAGTCTAACAATATAAGGTGTCGAAACATGACCGCCATTGAAAATTTCAAAACTCGACAGACAAGACTGACCCAAGGACTACAAACTTATTCAAAGACTGCAAAATTCATGGTGTAATAAAGTCTCATTACCAATCAAGTTTTATTATTACTTTATCTAAATAAATTTATGTCCAAAAAAATTGTTTTAATCAATAATAAATGCACAGTGCTTATCCTTACATTTACACAAATATATATTGCAAATAAAGGAGTATGTTATATTGATAGTTAATTATTTATCAACTACTAATTGCAATGTATATTTTTCATGAAAAGAAAGAGACGTGCTTAAAAGATGCAATTTTCCCCTCAGCTCCTCAGGTACATCATTCGAAGAAACGTACGCAAAACTCCTGGCTGGAGACCGACTTAGATTCCGGAATAACTCTGGACCACGGTTTGGACTCACCGTCGAGCACGTCTCTGTCTATCTCACCACCGAACAGGCAAAACGACAGCTCTCATCAGCGATACGGCTCTCCTACGCAGTACAAGGACCTATCCCCGTTGAATCGCCCACATAATCAGCAATCCGTCGTGCAGCCCTCACAAAATCACATATCGGCGCTCTCGCCGCAGCTGCGCGAGCAGATTCAACAGCACCAATTAAAGCAACAATTATTAAAGGATCAAATGCAGGGCAAAGGTAGCGCGATTCAAGTGGCGCCTCTGTACGTTAATACGGATTCGAGAGCAGCAGGTAATATTCTTGTTGGATTATATGAGAATTGATTCTATCATATTGATATTAACAGATTTATTCACGTTCATTTATATAAATAGCATTATTAATAGCGATTAGCGCGATTATAAGATAATTCTGATATCGATCTGTACTTTTAACGCAAGGCGATTATGTCGCCGACACGAGCAAGCATAACGGAAACGTGTTGAATGGCGCACCGAACCCTGCTCCGGAATATATCCCACCGCCGCCGCCCCCCTTGAGCGAGGAAGCATTGTTACTCAACGATAATTATAGACAAAACGAGGATAACAAATTCGCCGGTAAGTTGCTCGTTCGCGGAAACAATTTTAAGCCCGACGTACGTTGGAAATCTCATTCTCTCCGTGCCTTCGCAGGATTAATGCACAGTCGCGAGAAGCAGGAGATTAAGACGGTGCGCATAGTGAAACGCGAATCGGAAAGGCGACAGAGGGACCGCGGCGATAGAACTGGCAATCTCGGAATTCCCCTGACGAACGGCCTTCAAGCGCCGGGCGGCGCGAAGAGACTGTGCGACGATGATCTCGGAGGCTCCCAAAAATTCGAAGTAAGATCGCTCTGTCCTCAATTACACGCGGTCTTTCAAATCTCTTCTCAATTAAACAGAAATGAATAAAAAAAGACATTATGCTAAACGATCTTTTAACATTTAGAAAGCTCAGCTTGGCAGAGTGGTGGAGGAATCGCCGATCGTTCACGCGCAGAGCACGGTTCAGCTGTCCGAACTGGATGACGTTCAGTTCCAAAGGAGCATGTCTCTGCCACGTGGTTTCGGCGGGCAGAAGCAGCACTCCGGAATACCCTACGGACCCGTGGTGCCTCCGCCGCGAAGCGACAGCATGCACGCCCTGAAGAGCATGATGGCGCGTCGGCATAAGATCAGGGTAAGTTCCAGCAATAACTTTCGATAAAGAACAACGCGGCAGTTCCAGAGCACCCAGAGATACAGCAAAACCTCACTTCCCCATGTTCGTTGGCATATACATGTATTTTTTTGCGAGTATTATCGATGATTTTTATTCTACACCCCGAGCAATGCCGAGCATCCAGCCGCTCGTCTCGCCCGCCCGTTTTTCTTTTTTTGTTAATCCCACTCGATCCCGGCGTTTGACAATTTTTTTTTGACGCTCCATCGCAGTTCGAAAGTCACGACGGCAGCTCCGATAGCACTCTGTCACCGTACACGGATAGCCCTACGTCCAGCTCTCACGTGCCGATGAGCTCGCCCAACTACTCCACCGCCTCGTCGTACAGCCCGTGCCAGAGCCAGAATTATCCGTCGCAAGCGGCGACGGTCGCCGCGCAGCCTCACTATCACAACTACTCGCTCGGACCGTACAGGCAATACGAGAAAATCGGCACTCTCGCGGGTGCCATGAGCCCCGAATTAACGTCGCCGGCTAACGTCGGCATTCATGAGAGACCGACCGCCGCCGCCGCCGCCGCGACGACGGCGAACGCAAACCAGTCCGAATCGCCGCAATTGTCGCCGGTATTCAAGAGCGAGGCTGCCAAACAGATAATCAAAGAGATGACGGAGAAGAGGGTGGAGGGACCGAGACGAAGGCAAATACCTCGCGAAAAGAGGCGGCATTACACTGTGTCTAGTAGCAAACCGGTGCTCGATCTAGAGGACACTTTCTCGAAGATGGTATTTTTTGTTTAACATTCAACTTCTGTTCTCTTTCTCTCACTTCCCTGTTTTCATCTATCTGTGTCTCACCTTGTCTACTTCCTGTCACACTCGCTTTCGACTCATCGCTTCGCTGTGCCGTTCTATTGCCCGTCGTGGCAGAAAAAAAAACTCTGATCTTACGCTCATACGTTACGGGTTCTTTGACAATTTCTAGGGTATGGGTAGAGCCAGGGACGATCTGGACATGGAAAGAGCGCTCAGACCCAGGATAAACGCCCCGGATGTGGTGCGATCGACGTTGAGTCACAAGGAGTTGAAATATAACGAGAGCACCATAGACCAGCTGTTAGGCACGCCTAATAAGATTGTCATTCCCGAGCGATATATTCCTGAACAGGTACTTGCAACTTGTATTCGTTAATCTCTTTGAATTTTACAAAAATCAATTTAGTCCGTACTTTTGATGTGACAACTAAAAATCGGAAGACTACATTGTTGAGAATTTATATTACGAGATAATATTTAATTATATTATTTATATAATTCTTCTGCGACATGAGTGTATGAATTAAATTAAATTAAATTAAGCTCTGTGTTATATCTATGTTTTTAATTTTTCAGACGCCGGAGCTAACAGCGGAAGAACAGGAGCAACGTTTAAAGAAGGCGGAAGCGATTAGGAAAATGCTTTCGGAAACAACCGTGACCGCGCCGGAAGGAGGTGGTACGCGATATATATTTTCCCTTCCTCTCAACTGTCTAACAATTTTCTGTGTATACGACAATGGTTATAACAAGAATATTTTTTATAAATATGCATGTGATTTCAGACGACGATTCTAACGTAGAAAAATCAGACACCTTGAAGCGCAAGGTAGTGGAAGAAAAGCGACAGAGGGAACACATTCTTCAGCTTAATCAGATATTGGCGAAGCAAGTGATGGAGAAAAGTAAGATGGTAGCGGGTACGTGTCGATAATATATTTCAAACACGATGCATGATTTGTAATCGTTTATACGTAACAGCTATGGCAGCATGCTCGTTTTCGTTTAGCTTTTAGAAAGCAAAAAAAAAAGAATTTTTTTGTACCACGTTCGATGCAACGATTAGTTCTCGATATCGCTAGTATGATTTTTATTTCTCTTACCGCTTACAGAGGCGACGTTCTAACGTTTCAACGTTCATTCGATTTGAGCGGATTTACAGTTTATATTGCGCATATTTCGTTCGCGTAATCTTTTCACAAATACGAACACGCATGCATTAGTTATACATGCTACTTTTTTACGATTTTATTAACGGCTTTTTTGTTCAAGACGGCGAATATTAGTTTCGTCTTTAGGGAATTTGGATTGTTGTTTGGATTGTTTTGTGCTTGTGTGTAGGTAACCAGGCACACTGATCGACATGCTTACTCCATCCCTCCCTATAGGACACGCACGTCACATTATCATTTTCAGGTTTGTTTTTTCATCTTTTTTTCCGTCTTTTTTTCTGCTATATTTTTCCCCTCCGATCAAGCTAAGCAGATCCAATCGCATTACTTCTGTCGACATACGTTTATTGAAATAGGATAATCATCGCAAACGACAAATAATTCATAGGGATAGTTGAGATATAAATGGTAAGAAATAAAAATATATAAAATAGTAAAAGAAGATAATGAGATCTCTCTCACTTTCAATAAACGTATTGATTTGCAATATTAATAATTAATATTGTATTTATTATTATATATATATATTATATTTCTATTATATTAATATTAATATTAATATTTACATTAATATAATTAATTAATTTCTAATCTACGATTGCTTTATCGCAGTGAAAGCTCTAGCGACGCTTCCTCTGAAAACTGAGTCGAGCTTAGACGATGAGGACCTCTCGCCCGTGGCTTCTTTACCACTTTATCAGCAGCGAGAGAACTTCTACTCCTAAGCGTCATCCCAGAGGCACAAACAGAAGCACAAAAACTACTGCCAATACGAAGAACGAGAAAGGACAACAAGGAAGAGAAGAACGGGAGAAACTTTTTCCCCCCGACGACTAGTTAAGAAACGCGCGTAAATTCGCGCGGAGTATCAGAAAGAGTGCTTTTTATTCTCGCGCACCGATTGCATTGTACATAATCATCGACTAAATAACATGATAATAAGTAGCTGTCATTATTTGTTAACTTGATAGGAGCTCGTAACGTACGCAAGGTACACACGAAGAAGCGTGTGAGGGAAGCGCAAGCGGCGCGAGGCTGCGCGATAGAAAGGATTCGTCAACGAACGTTCGTCAGGACCGCGAGCTCATCTTTTTCCAATTAAATCGCGCGTTATCGCGAGACTTATCGTCATTTTTTACTAACCCTGGCGTCCAGAGAGCGTTGAAAATCTCGGCGGACCAGCCGAACCTCGTCCGCGCGACGAACGCGCGCTACCGGGCGATAATAATCCGGGGCTTTGGAAGAACCTTTTACCGCGTCTCTTCGACGAGTTCTTTTTTCGAAAGTTTTCAAATCGTACGCGTATTTGTATACAAGCACAGGAGACTGCGAAACCTCCCGACTGAGAAACTGATTTGGATATATACCGTTACGTACCTTTATCCCGTTTTACGTATACAATCATTTTCGAGCGAGGCGAACTTTTATATACGTCGACCCACAGGCGAGCGACGCGAAACTTGCCGCGACCCCTTACCGAAATTCGAGCGAGGTGGTACCATATTTAGATTTTATCCGGCACGGCAGGCTCGTCATTTTAACGAGGACAAAACGCGACATACGGTTGTACAACGCGTCGAGATCGGAGGAGAAAAGTGTTTTACGGTTGTTTTACGAAAAATACTTGCGCTAAAATGATCGAGCCTGCACGATTTCGTTCGTCGAACTTGGCGAGAGCGAGTTCGCGAGGATTATACCGTGTAAAACTAGATTGTAAGGTGCGCACGATATACATAACGCTTCTGAAGCGCCCGTTGCTATTAGCGTTATATACACGATTTTTCACGGGCCATTGTAGTATGGCGTTTTAATGTTTAGAGCAGTTGTCTCACACACACACGGTCATGAGGGAAGAGTGCCAAATTCTTATCACGAGCGATTGAACGATCGTCAATTAAAAGAATCGCCGTAGCGATCGCTGAAGCGTTATTATAAAAGCGCGAGGAAACGATCGTATAGCGACGAATATCTTATGTTAAATTTCGTTCGGCTTGAATTTTGTCGATACTTCAAGTCGAGCTCAATATCGAGATATTAATTTCGTTATTCGGTATTGTTGCTGTATCCCTCCGGCGTCGAGGTGCAATTTTGGGGACACAGTCTTATAAATACATACATATATAAAATTCATATTCAGTATACATATAATATATAATATTATTTACACAAGAAATATATATTATATATATACTGTGTAAATAATATTGTAATATATATGTAAATAATATTATAATAAATTTATCAATATATATATTTATATTATGATATTAGATGTATATTGAAAAATTATATATAATTTCAATGTATATATATATTTTACTGCTCCAAAAAGAACCGTGTCCGAGACCGTGTCGGCCGGCAGAATCTATTTGAGAGCCAACGTAGAATTTAATAATCTTGGAAATTATAGACTCACCCTCGGGCTCGGCGACCGCGAGATTCCACCCGGATGCTGGAGGGGCGATTTGTAACCGGGCTCCCTTACGCGTCCTCCAACTTGAGACACACACTCCCACTAACTCCCGGAGCTCTTAGCAATAAGTTTTTTATAACGATGTAATCCGCGCGCACACACGTATACACCCGCGCGCGTCACTGTATAGGCACTGTACTCACGACGTTTATTCTCCTGTACATAATCGCGCACGATGCAAAAACGGCACGGCCGCCCGGTCGGCGAATTCGGAGGGACACCGGGCTACCACTTGCGAAAGTTCTACATCCCGGTGTCAATTTCGAGAATCGCAGGCGCACGCTCGTCGATAGTATCGACAATCGCGATACGCGCTTCGACGATCGCCGCCAAACTCAAACGCCGCGCGCGCCAAGTCCGGTCACTCCGGTCTCGTAATTCGTAATTATACGACGGATACGTCGCGGAATATTATTATAATAGGCGAGACACACACTATGCGAACTACCACGGGACAGAACAACTGTTATTGTTATAACGAATGAAATAAAAATCGTACGGCGAGCAAAAGCGGCGGAGTCGTTTTTTATCCTCCTCGTAATCCAAAATTTAATTAGTCAAGTATAACAATATAGATTTAAATAATCAATCTTCTATCTAGCTTGAAGATTGATAAGATATTTCTGTTAAACACCTAAGATAAAATACATATCAAATTAGTTGTTTTAAATTAGATTGACGTTTTTTAAATCATTTATTATAATCTTCCTCTCGACGATTGAAACTTGGAAATTATTTCACTGCAGTAAGCTTGCAACAAATTTAGATACTAAGAATTTTTGAGTTCGATTTTAAGTTGAACGTCCTCTTCCAGCGAGATAAAAATTGAGCGAGAGAACCGCTGGAAAGAGAAAGAGAACTGCGAATGAATTATGTGGAAGCCGAGATAAAGACTTAATTGATAGTGGATAGTATTGGGACCAGCCAATTGATTCGACACTGATGAACAAGAGGTCAATCGGTTTGAGGTCACGCCGGTCACGGTCGCAGGCAGCATCCAACATCACGACGATCACGACACTTCGGACACTTGGTGGCCTGACGTGAAAAATGGCGCACATGATAAGGTCCAGGCTCGTGCTCCTGTCACTGAAGTACACTAATCACGTCGCGCCGCGTATCCCCGTGCCCTTAAAGTGTCAACGATTATGCTTTCGCACCAGCAGTATCCTCGACGGTACGACATTTATTCAAAAACCACGATTTCTTTCCCTCGCGACGTCCGTCGATTTGGAGGTTACCCTCTCTCGGAGGAGAACCAAATTTCGATGGAAATATCCGCGAGAGACGAAGCTATCTCGATGCGAATATTAAACGGAAGTCCGTGAAAAACGGACCTAAAGATCCTGGAACGTAAATTTAGCCTTTTGTTGCGCTCGATAAACGAGTTTCCGTGTCCTTCTGGTTATGCAACCGATTTTTTCATTTTCACGTGTTACCTGTCGGTCAACATATTTTTCAGTATATATTCGTTTCCTTTCCCAGCGATTTTCTTAAATCTTATTTCGCAGGAAAGAAAATATTCCTCTTGAAACAGTTTACTTGATTGCAATATTTAAATTTATTGCAAATTTATGATAGTACCATTTGAGCATTTAATTCATGAAGCGAAGGATGTTAAATGAGGTGACGATTTGCTTTCAGTGACGGGAAAGGAATTGTTGATGCCGTCTTTATCGCCCACCATGGAAAGCGGCACCATAGTGAAGTGGTTCAAGAAGGAAGGCGACACGATCTCTCCCGGTGACGCTATTGCGGATATTCAGACTGACAAAGCCGTTGTCACGATGGAATTTGACGACGAAGGTGTGATGGCAAAGATAATTGTAAGTAGCTAAATGTAGCGAACAAATCAATCAAATCGTGTCTACGTATTACGTACGAATTATATGAGAGATATATTGATTAGGTACCTGAAGGAACAAAAGATATTAAAGTGGGAACTCTGATAGCTCTCACTGTTGAGGCTGATGAAGACTGGAAAACAGTAGAAGTGCCAGACAGTTCTTCGGCACAAGCTTCTTCAGCAGCACCGTCCTCCGCTGAGCCGAGCCCTCCTGTTACATCAGCGGAACCACCACCCGGCCAGTACGATTCTTTAATAAGCACATTAGGTCATACTTTGCTTTAAAGTAATAAAAATAAAGCGGAAATGATGCTTATGTATTCACACGCTTGGAAAGCCACGTTTTCAGAAACAGTTTTCAAATAATTCATCTAATTTCCAGGCAAAACATTGCGATGCCTGCCCTATCGCCAACCATGACAACAGGTACGATCATGAAGTGGCTGAAGAAAGAAGGTGATGAAATAGAGCCGGGTGACTCGTTGGCCGACATACAGACGGATAAAGCCGTCATGAGCTTCGAAATGGATGAGGAAGGCGTACTCGCAAAAATTCTTGTACGTATTTAATTATTAACGACAAAATTCTGCATGGGGCAAATTACGTTTCTTCCTTAGCTTAATATTGTCATTTATTAGGTTCCAGAAGGTTCTCAAGTAGAAGTGGGACAGTTGATAGCTGTTATAGTTGAGAAAGGAATGGATTGGAAACAGGCTGTTGCCCCGACGTCAGCTAAACCAGCACCATCTGCAGCACCGAGTTCTGCTCAACCGGCTGCACCAGCTGATGCCAAACCGCCATCAAGTGGCCAGTGTGTATTCATCTTTTTAATAATTTATATAATTATTCATTATTTCTAAATGAACGTATTCCATTAAATATTAAATATGTTCCGCATAGAGTGTATGGTTTGGCAGTGAAAAGATTGCTGGAGGAATATAATCTGAGCTCTGGGTCAATCAAGGGCACTGGACGGCCAAACCGTTTATTGAAAAGCGACGTTCTGGCGTATATTCAGGCGCACAACGTTCAAAAAGTTACGCCTAAATCCGGTAAATGCGATATACTATAATAATATTGTCTCGCCTAGGGTAGCTCTGTGTAATATTTAATATATTTATTTAACGATTATCTCTTTGCAGCACCGGCTCCAGGGACTGTTAAGGCACGTTCTCCCAGTCCAGAAGAAACATCTGTCCCGGTTGGCCGACCGTCTCCATACGAAGACATCGAAGTATCCAACATTCGTGCCGTTATCGCCAAACGACTCGGAGAGTCAAAGGTACGTTACGACAGATTTTTTATTATTTGTTTAATTTAATTAAAATGATTTTTCTTTCTCAGAGAACTATACCACATTCTTACGCAGTTGTGGATATAAATATCGGCAAGTTAGTGGACCTCCGTGGAAAGCTAAAAACGGAGGATATAAGTGTATCAATTAACGACTTTGTCGTCAAGGCCGTCGCTCACGCGCTCGTCGAGTGTCCTGATATAAACACGTTGTATCAAAATGGACAGGTTAGTATGATTAGTTTTAATATTATGATATAATTGCGTTAGGATACGCGATTCAATTATAATATTAACAATCGACTGGCGTTAGATCGTTCGAGTTCCAAAGGTGGATGTGTCTGTGGCAGTCGCGACAAAAACAGGTCTGATTACTCCAATAGTATTCGACACTGCTACTAAGAGCCTATCAGATATTTCTAAAAATATTCGAGAATTGGCTGAAAAGGCGAAAAATGGGAAGCTTAAACCACACGAGTTTCAAGGCGGAACGTTCACGTAAGTCTTCATAACTGAAAAGTATGTACGCGCGCGCGCGTATAAACCGGACAACCTTTCAGTCCACGACTGTACAGTGTACATATGCAATTTTATTATGCAGAATTTCGAATTTGGGAATGTTTGGTATCAAGAAGTTTTCTGCCATTATAAATCCTCCACAAACTGCTGTACTAGCTGTAGGTTCGGGACGAGAAGAGCTGGGTAATATTTTGTGAAAGATTTTGTAAATAATCCCAAACTGATTTCTGACTGTAACTAATAGTACTTTTGTAACGTCTTGCAGATGCCTCGTTAATGAAAGTAACCAAAATGACGACAACGCTATCGTACGACAGACGAGCGATCGACGAGGATCAAGCAGCCGAATTCTTGGCTATTCTAAGAGCAATGCTGGAGGATCCAGCTTTTCTCGCAGCTGGCAGAATGCAGGCACTGAGGTACAAACGCGATGCGTATTAATCGCCCGTAATAGAATATTCATCTCGTTCAAAGCGTTTATTGCAAAAACAGCTCGTTTTCTTGCATCAAGAGAGTTAAATATCATTGTTTTTGTAACTATATTACTATGCTTTTTAAAAAATAGAATTTAAGTAGAAAAATGCTCAATATTAACCAATATAATTGTATATAATGCAATATAAATGCATGATTGTTGTTTGGCTGTTTTTGAAATAAACGGAAGAATTGATTAATATTAATCCTATTTTTCGTGCCATATGTAAGCAAATATAGAAAGTACGACTTATATATTTATATGAAAACGTTTTACAAATAACGCCATTCGTTATTAAAAACTTTGACCAAAGGAAATAGTTTATATGTTCATACTGCCAAAATGATATTTAAAACAAGCAATATTATGGACATATTCTCACTTTCGTAAATTAATTAATGATAACATTGAGTGAAACCAAATGTTAAACGTTAATTTATGATTCTCAATAGGTTCTTTAATTTCAATATAATTTTTAAATTATTAAAAAAAATTTTAATTAGGGGTTAATATCTACAAAAAGATTGACAGAGAGTAAGTGTCCATTATTGTATTTAATCTTGTAAATAATTAGAACGTTCATATTTAGTCTACTTTTGTAAATATCTGCAAATTATTGGCCCTGCGATATGGGAACCATATACACGATGTATACATGGTCTTCTGAGTCAAAGTTACGACGTATAAATGTCTTCATTGTATCATATTACTATAAATATTTAAAGATAGTAATTTTCGCATATTTAGAAACTCGTGCAATAAAACACACGGTTTACTTCCGATTAATTTATTAATTGGAAATGTATAAATAAATGACTCACTTGTATATAATCTTATAATTTAAATAGGATTATTGGGATATATAGTTTTAATGAAGAATTTATCTTCTGAATAAAATATTTATTGTCTAAAATACGTGATGTCTTACGGATGTATTAGTGTCCATTTTTCTCCTCTATCCAATCTAAATATACAGAAAAAAAAAATAATACATATAATTCTCGAAGTCACATTACAGCATCTCACATCTGATTTTCACTATAATCATAACTTCACACGTGATTATTGCATGATAATATTTTTGTGCGTATTATTAATTATTATTATAATTAGAATCTTATACATTTATTTTATGAGGCACAACTATTAGAATATCATACGATATGTCTTACGCATTTTTTTTAATTTTAATGATTTTTTCGAAAACTTTTTGAATATATCTTAACAAAAAATTAATAGAATATACAAATAATAATGCATTTTTTGTTTCAAATCGTGCAAACGATTACAATACTGTTTAAATACATTTGTTTATCGGCACATATGTTAATATGTTATCTGATTGAAACATAACACTTGTCCTGCTAATATTATAATATATAATAATTATATACTTCGAGCTATTGTCACAACTTTTGATGTTTCCAGTAATTTAATACAGTATAATATGTATGGTAAAACACATAAATTATATTCTATAGAAATATTAATATAACTTTCATTTATCACAGTCGTGATTTTATATATATATATACTTGATATTACTTACTAGAATTATCTTAAATATCTAGATATTCATTTTTTACAGTAATTTAATCGTATTACACGCATTTATTCATCGCATTATAAACACTATTGATCATATCAGTTTATATACAATAGTATATCGGTTATTTAAAAAATATACCTATACGAATATTATGTTTGAGCAATATCGCGCTCTTAGGAAATACAAAAAGTTTCCAAAAAGGTACACGTTTTATAAAAGTAGGAATAAAAGTCTTACAAAACCGTGTGTGCGTGTGCATCTTGGTGATTTGATAAAAATGCATTGTACGGTGGTTATATAATTCGCAACGATTACGTTTCAACATATTGCTTTATGATAGCGAACAGTGACTCAATTTTACGCACAAAATACAATTTTTTGAATATATTTCATACCTGATTAATAACAATTTTTCAACGTGTAATTTTTTTTATGAATTCAAATAACTTGTAAGTTAAAAGTTATAAAGTCAAAAAGCTTGTAAGTTATAAATTCAAAAAACTTAGATAGTCAAATAACTTATCTTATTATTTATATTATCATGTGCCTTATCCAGTTCATTTTTCTTGGAAAGAGTTAAGAGCTTCAAATTTGATGGGCTCTCATTGTTATCAGAGATTATATACTTAATTCCGCTATTGTCTTTCTTGTATCTTGATGCTTCTGTACAATGATCTAAGTACAGTTTTTAAGAAGAATAATTATGAAATTCTGCATTATGATCGTTTTATAACTGGTATTAAAAGAACAATATTTCAAAATATTGTATGTATTCCACTCATTCTTCAAAAACAGCATATAAAAATGTATTCTGTCCACAATTATTTACAGCTAAAACTTTATTGTTCTGGTAAATACTGAACTTGAGTTGGCAAAATGCCCATCTACATAGTCATTGAGCGGAAATATACCTGAGTAAAATCCTAATTGATCATATTGCACGTAACAGAGTAGATAGCTTCTTTTAAAAGTTGACAAATTTGCTTGAATATTTCCACCAATAATTTCTACACGATACCATCTTGCAATAATAATAATCCTGACATAATTAAGTAGCATAAAAATAACTATTTAGGTTCTTTTTCAACAACGATTTGAATAAAATCTTAAAATGACTATCAAGCGTCATTACTATGCTTTGGTTTCGTACGTATGTAAACCAGCATAGTGGAATAAAGACGGAGGGCAGTCAAATAAGTTTAAGATATTAAAATCGAATGTGTGTATACGCAGTAATAATTACGAAATTCTTCTTTTGATGCTTTCAATTACAGAAGTATCTTCTTTTCATCCCTAAGCAGCAATGAAGTGTCGTGAAACCGGCGTATCATGAATGTTACAGTATAAAATTGTTTTAAAAAGTATTTAGTGAAACACTTTGTGGAGAATTCTCTGCGCCGCACGAATCAACGGGGTGAGAGTAGATAATTCCGCACAGTTTTCCAGGAATGGATGAGAGAGCAACTCGTCGGCGGTCGCTCTCTCGTCGACTTCTACGGCGAGGCATCTCTCTAAGAAGTTCTGGAACGTCGGACTGAGGCTGTCCCACCTCGGAATGGATGGTTTACCAATGGCAGCGATCAAGTATAACGCTCTCAACGGTGTCTCCTTCATGTAAGGCGGCTCTCCCTCTATCATCTCGATGGCCATTATACCTAGCGACCAGATGTCCACTTTCTTGCCGTACTGCTTTCTCGTTACCACTTCCGGCGCCATCCAGTACGGAGTACCGACCATAGTCTGTCGTTTCTCGTCACCGTCGATATTCGCGCAAAAACCAAAGTCCGTAACCTTCACCGCACCGTTCATCCCCAACAGCACATTGTCCGACTTGATGTCCCGGTGAATGATGCCCCTGGTGTGCAGGAAGCTTATCGCTTTGAGGACCTCTCTGCAGACGGCAGCGATCTGGACCTCCTTCATCACGGTCTCGGTGACCACGTCGGTGAGCGGCCCGCCCTCCAGCAGCTCCATCACCACCCAAAGATGCTCGTCCACCAGGTAAGCGTCAAGGAAATTGACCAGATTCGGATGCTGAAACTGCTTGAGAATCTTGATCTCTGTTAATATCAACTCTTTCTTTGGCTGCTTCGACAAGTCTATGTCCTTAATGGCTACTTTCTGACCGTATTGAAGATCGGTGGCTATGAACACAGTTCCGGAGGCACCGGCGCCTACCTCCTTAGTTCTTTCGAAGCGCAAGTTGGGATCCCCACGCTGGCAGATAGCCCGGAGCTCCTCGTATACCTGTTCGTCACTGAGTCTCACATCGGTGCACTCGGTCTTCCTTCGCAGGATGGGACTCTCCTCTATTCTACTCGGCGCAACGTTCTCCTCTTCCTCCTCCTCCTCCTCCTCACGCGGCGGATAGTCCTCACCGTCGCTGATCCGATACGTGTTCAGATCCTCGAGGATCTCGGTGAGAGTCTTCTCCACCCTGTCGTGGCACCTGCGCGGCGCCGGCTTTGGCGGCTTCGGTGGTTTCGGCGGTTTCGGCGGTTTTGGCGGCTTGTTCACCTTCGGCGGCAGCTTGGGCAACGACGTCCGCTCGTCCGTCGAGCTCTCGGATGTCAGGCGATCGTCGTCGGATCCGTCCGACTGGTACTTCTTCGTCAGGATGTTGTCGATCTCCTGCGACTCCTCCTCGATCAGGTCCTGCGTGACGAACGGCTTGAATACCTCCTGGTCCTGCGGCTTGCGCTTGATCGAGTAGTTGTAGAACTTGATGGCCTGCAACGCGGCGTCCGGGTGCTCGTCCTGCTCCGACTTGGAGATCTGCGTGTTGAGCAGGCGTATCCACGGGTCCGGCAGACCCTCCAGCTGTCCGGTCTCCGCATTCTTGCTCACGTGGAACTCGTGCGAGACGTTGGTAGGCGGGCCGATCTCCGCGGCGACGGTGTCGATGGCGTGACCGCTCCTCTTCTTCGAGAACAGCTTCGTCAGGCTGAGGCTCATTCTCTCGTGCGCGCGCGTGCGATCTCGCGACCGCGAAATCTCGAGGAGAAAGAGAGTAAAAGACACTAGGGCAAACCTCTGCGATCTCAGATACTCATGCTAACCGCGGATCCTCGTCCGCCACACAACGATCATATCGTCGAGTCTCACGCCCGATTACACCGATTACACACCGGCGGCGAGCGCCGAGCGGACGTCGTCAGTGGCCAGTGCTGGCAGCTGGCAGCTGGCAGCGCGACGGTCGCGCGCGTCACCCAGGCGACATTATTGGCCGCAGGCCGCGTTCAGGCAACACGACTGTTGAGTGAGCGCTCATTATTATTGGTTCTTACACTTAGATCCGGAGTAGAACCAATCATATTAAAGAATCACTGACCGCTCACTCAACAGTTGTTTCCTGAATGCGGCCATTTCTAGCGTCGCGAGAATCGATTATTCGCAAAGCGTACGTATTCCGTAATTTGAATATTGATAACAAATGTCTCAAAATAAATAAAATAATCAAGACAGGTCATTTAAAAAGATTGTATAAATCTATAAATTATAAAAACAAAATATCAAGCTCACATAACATATACATGTATTCGAAAATATATGAAAGTGGATGATATAAATTAACCTACATACATGACATTATATAATTCACAATTATATATAATTCCTATATATAATTTCCATCACATAAAGCTTTAATCCTAGCAGCTGCTGGTCAGGCCGTCAGGCTGGTCTATCTGATTAGTGCATGGTCGAAGCCTCAAATCCCCTCTCCTGAAGGCTTCAGTCCTTAGATGCGTTTCGAGCCGGAAAGAAGCACGTTCTCGGCATGTAAACACACACATCATCCCTTTTTTCATTTTTTATTAACCACGCCGTCTCTTTTCTTAAATCGAGATCCAGCACGCGATCTACAGTTGTCGAACGAGGAGGCTGTTGAATCAAGTCAAAGTATTGAAAATTTTAACACAGATGGCTTTGCAATACAAGTGTGTATCCCAATGTTTTTAAATAAATTGCAAAGTGCATGATAAAAATCTCTCTATGAAAATGGATAAAAGAGAAGTAGCGTCTTCTGAGAAGATATCTATGATTAGCTTATAAAATTGAAAGATTTATAACATTTATTTCATCTTGAGTAGTACTTTGTTATCCACTTTACTGTATTTGCAGAACAATCCATCCTGTGAAATACTTGCACGACCACCTTGTAAGTAGCTTCTACATACCGACTAAAGAAGCGTGTTATAAAATTTTCTAATAACAATTTGGCACTTGCAGGAGCAAGACATTCGGACGGATGGCAGGAACTTCTTGTCGTTTCGGCCAGTAAGCGTAAATGTCTCGTCGATTGTACAAGCGGATAGTTCAGCAATATTCAAATTGGGTGACACAACTGCGGTTTGCGGTATTAAAGCTGTAAGTACGCCTCACAATGTTCTAATGCATGTTTATATCCATTTTCATATCTTTTTAAGTACATGTATTTTAATGTGGGTTTGATATTTTGTTTGTTAATTTATACAATATTTTATAATGACCCCTAGCTGTCTTTATTTTTGTTATTTTTATTTTAGCTGAAAATATAATTAACTTATTTCAGTGCTAAAGTGACGATTAATCGGTATTGTGTACTGTTTCAGGAATTAGCAACACCAAAGGCAGATACTCCGGATCACGGCTACGTAGTACCAAATGTGGAATTATCACCTCTGTGCTCCTCAAAGTTTCGTCCCGGTCCGCCGAGCGAACAGGCGCAGGTGCTCTCTAAATCGATAGATATCATTTTGAGTAATTCAGCGGCACTCGATCTGACAGACCTCTGTATTTGCAGAGGTAAATTAGTATGGGTCTTGTACTGCGATATTCTGTGCCTAAATTACAACGGATCGGTCATAGACGCTTGCACCGGGGCATTAATTGCGGCTCTCAAAACATGTAAGTCCCGTCTACATATTGTCAGAGAACATGTGATAATCCGCGTCCAATTCCTCTTCTGTATTTCATGAGAGAATTTATCTTGCAGTGGCCTTACCTGAGGTAAATTACAACAAGGAGACGGGAGTAATTGTGGTACACCCAAAAAATAGAAAGATGTTTGCTGTAAGAACGTCGCCAGTTTCTACATCGTTTGCGGTATTCGAGAAGTCAGTTTTAGTTTATTGTAATAGATATTTCGTATGTACGTCATCTTTTCCTAACTCGACTCTTTGTTTGCAGCCAATTGTTAGTAGCTGATCCTACAGATGACGAGGAGGATTTGTCATCAGGAAGGTTTTCTATCGTGATGGACGATGAGGAAGAGATTTGCTATGTACATAAGCCTGGTGTGTATTTTATATTTGTAAAATAGTGTTTATTGGGTTATACATCACGTATAATAATGATCTTAAATTTAATATAGGTGGAATTTCAATCTCTCAGAATCTACTTTCCAAAGGACTGGAAATGGCGAAAATGAGAGCAAAGTTGGTCAGATCGGTAATCGACGCTGCTATCTCGACGCTGAATGTAAACGATATAGAAATAAATACTTGAATATTTTTTTTCAAGAAGTAAAATGGCATTCACATTTTTTACGCATTAGACACATAAAATGGAATATGTAATAAGATATCGATAGCTATATAGTCTATTTTTCTTAGCTGTATTTTATAAATTTGAAATTAAACTGTTCATGATTCATTTGCGTAGGTAAAGAAGTCGAAAGATAAATTGAATATATGCAAGAAAGTGCAATAAAAAAAAAATGAATCAAATGTTAGTGATAGAACAATGCTATTTATTTTTGCACATCGTTAACATGAAACGTTAACATACACAAATACGAACTATATCAAACGTATCAAAAGATAATTGTGCTAAAATATCAGTCTCAGAATATAAAAATACAATATTCACAACGTTTGACACAGACACGTAAATTTAACTTAATACAAAGTTTAAGTTACGAACATTACAGTTTATGAACACGACATACTTTTAAAGAGTTTTATAAATTCCTCTAGCGATATTTGTCCATCGCCATCTTCGTCTACCTGAGTAATCATATCAAATAGTTCCTCATCGCTCAAATTTTCTCCCAATTCAATCGCAACTCTTTTCAAATTTTTGAACGATATTTTCCCCGTTTTATCGTCATCGAAGAGACGAAACGCCCTTATTATATCGCTTTGGACATCCTCGTCTGTCATTTTAATTGACATTACCTTCACGAATTCTTCATAAGATAACTCAGTAGGGCGTTCTGGAGCAACTTCCGCCACGAGGGTCTGTATCTCTTTAACTGTCGGCTCAAATCCTAGGGCTCTGAGGACAATTTTAAGATCCTTGGAAGCGATTTTCCCAGTGCCGTCCGGATCAAACAGATCAAAGGCTTCTTTTATATCGGACTTCTGTTGCTCGGTTAATACAAGTTTTATTGGATACTTCTTGGCACCGCTTTGTTTCTTGGATGTAGATGCCTGGGAAAGAAAAACAGGATTGTGTCACGAAAGCTTTACCCTCGAAATAAACGAATGTGCATACATATAAGTGTAATACCATCGTTTAGCTTGTACAATTTTTCAAACTATCAAAGTAAAAGGTAATTTTTTTTAATATTTTAGAAAGATAGACAAAATTGCTAGCGATTTACAATATTCTGCAATATTCTTAACTACATAGAATTAAAAAGGAATGCGATAAAAGTTTATTGGATCAAGATCAAACTAATTACCATGTTCAAGTTGCGATTTATCTTCGGCGAACTTTATAGAAACGGTAAGCTGTCTTCCGTGATAATGGGATTGGGAGCTGCTTCTAGTACTGATGTCGCCGTGAGACTGTCGTCCCACCGGACGCGCACCTGTAAATATTACCTTCATTAGTCATTGGGGAGGGACTTGGTTTGATCAATATACACCATTATTATTTTCGAAACCGACAACGTCGATTCACGCGAAACAATGAAAAAACCCTTCGACAACAGATGAGCACTCGGCGGACACGTGTAAATCATGCAAACAACGATTCTGAAAGGCACAGGACCGAATACATTCGACATGAATGATGAAACGTCAAATTGTCGACGCCTTATAGCACTTGAAGCTGACTCGTATACTTATATACAATCACGCGTGAATCACGTTCGATAATTAATCGTACGATTATTGTTCAAACGTGACCATTAGGTCAGGTTAGCTCGTATTTTTTTAAGATGTAAATGTACGCGATTGGTCGAGTTCCAATCCCGGAATTCGCAATCTTCACGATCGCGGCGATCGCGCAGTCCGCTACGAGCTTGACGTGTTTTTAGTTGTGTGAGCGCAGGTTCTGTCAGTGGGAGAAGGAAAACAAAACTTGCTCTTACGATTCACATTTTTACACACGCACTGGCAGACAAGCGTATTTTTTGAACTTGTACACTTTAATTGTACGTAGGTTTGTAAGAAGAGAGAGAAATTCGTCCTCTTAAAAAACGTTATTTTGGGTTCTATGAGTTTAGGAAGCGTGTCTAGGTTAGCTTGAAATATTTCAATATGTCATCAACTTTATATCAAGTTTATTCATCTTATTGGAATATAAATTTTATAATCCGACGATGTCAAATTGCACAAGATCGAGTCTCTCAATTTTTATTTTTGTCAGAGCTGAATAATGGAGGCCTTCGAAAACAAAAAATGTCATACATACACACACAATTTTTTTCTAGTAAAGGAGTATTTAAGTAATATACAAGATCTTGGGTTGTAGGACAATGGTGACAGGACCAACTGAGCATGGAATACAAGCTGATGTTATATTTGTCATCGAGGGAACAGCCGTCAACGGCGCGTACCTCAATGATCTTAAAACGAATTACGTTATTCCTACATTGGAGTAAGTTTTAAATTGGATGTAACACAATATACATTTACATGTCGCAAACATTAACATTTACTATTACAAATGTTAATTGTATTAACTTCTTATATTAGGTCAAAAAGAAGGATCTTTTTATTGTTCTATTTTTATGTTTTCTTGCAGATATTTCAGTCAAGGTGGGATAGAAGACAGGGAATATGTTTCCGAGGTATGCAATTATATTTCTTAATCTTACTTGTACAAGAATTGATTAAGTTACAATTTATTTTACTGCAATTGGAATTTACAGCAAAATAGCACAACGTTGTATGGAATAGTTGTTTACCATGCCGCTGATTGCTTACCATCTCCATGCACGGAGACTCTTGGACCTTATTCGAATCCTCACAAGCTACTGATGGTTCTAGACAAGCTTGAGTGAGTAAAAGATTTAATTATCTTTCATATCATATCAACCTTTTATGCATAAATAAATTAATTCTCATTTTTAAAATTGGATATCCTTTTTATTGATCGATTTATTTTGTCAATAATAATGTTCTGTCTACTAGAATGGTTGGCGGAAAAGGGGAGTCATTTGCAAACATAGGCGAAGGTCTTGCAACAGGATTACAGTGTTTTGAAGACTTACAGCTGAGACGAGAGCCAAATACAGCTTCGCAGAAACATTGTATTTTGATATGTAACTCGCCCCCGTACCAAACTATGATTCAAGAAACTTACAAGTTCGCTGGTCATACCATCGAACAATTAGCTGCCGTTTATCAAGAGGTGAGTGACATAAGAATTACAAATTGTAAATGCTTAATAAGGAGTACATTATATACATATATAATGTGGCCATATATGTGTGTAATTTTTTAGAGGAGTATTAACATCTCTATATTATCACCAAGGAAAATTCCGGCATTGTATAAACTATTTGAGAAAGCTGGCGGTGATTTACAGTCCTCGCAAACGAAGAATTATGCCAAGGATCCACGGCATTTGGTGCTTTTGCGAAATTACAACTTAAAGGAGCGACCTGTCAGTCCCCAAATGGGTGGTAACGTTCACAATACCGCGGCTACCGCGGCACAAATACCCCTGAGTCCGCTGCAAAGCAACGACAGTCCGAACACTAATCAAGTGCAGCAGAATATCGCCCCGCCGAATCAGCAGCAGGGTCCTCCTTTCAGAAACCAAGCCCCCCCTCAGAATCTTAACTCTGTGCATCAGACCGTAACGCCGTCCATGGCGGCACCGATAAACGCCACGCGGCCGCCTTACAATCCTCAGATAGCCGCACCACCAAATTATCATCCAGGAGGAGTAAACATAGCTACGAGGCCCAGATGGATGCGGCCGTTCATAGCACCGGGTGCGACCGCGTCTGCAAATACGCAAAACAGTGCGCTAATAGCACAACTGACACAACCGTCTTCGTCGTTAGGACTCAATGTAGCTGCGTTTAGTCAACGGTTAGATGGTAAGAGCATGGACGTTTGCATCTTATCTTTTGTATCTTTATAATGTACTTAGACATATAAATTCTGTAATGTTCACTTTACAGTAGCTGGCAATAACGTTATGGCAGCTAATCAGCAGCAACAGCAGCAACAACTCACGCAGCAACAGCAACAACTGCGCTTGACGATGCAGTTGCAGCAGCAACAGCAGCAGCAGCAGCAGCAGCAGCAGCAACAGCAGCAAAATGTTCAGCAAGCTACTATGTCTATGGCCGCTCAACCAACTCACAGCCAACCGGGATCTCAACTTGCTACGTCGTGTATCAGCCAGTCTGTACCTACTCAAGTACCACAGACTGTTACAGCTTCGCAGCAAGCACCAGTTTCAGTATCAATAACGCATTCTCAAGCACAAGTAATCAAATTTCATATTATTATATTTATAGAAAATTTTACAAACAAAAGGATGAAAAGCATTGCAATATAGAGTGTGATATAGAGTAATATTAGAATGAGATAAAAATATATAATTTATAGTTTATATTTTGGTAAACTGTAAATTGGAAGCTATTCTAAGCCATAAGGCAAGGATTACGCGAAATAAATAATAATATTAGTTCCATTGTAACTTTTTAGGGCAACGTATCTACTGGTGCTGTACAAAGTCAACAACTCGTGCCACGCGAGCGCCAGAACATCTGGCAAGGTATCGTGGAATGGATCGAGAAGGCCAAAAATCCCACAGATGCCCAAAAGCAAACGAGACACGTTCCATGTCAGGTCTCGGCTAATGCGAAAGATGGAGATCCAGAATTGTAAATTACCGTTTCTCACTGTCAACGTAATCTTTTCGTGTTTTTTTATTTTACACGACGTTTTGCTTTTCAGGAAAGCAGACACGTGGCCGCCAAAACTGATAATGCAACTGATGCCGAAACAATTGATAGGAAGTATTGGTGGTACCTATCTGAAGAATTCTAAATCCGTTGTCTTTCACCCAACGCCGTGCGAAGCATTGGAATCTTTAACGAAAATGATGACTGCTGGATTTGTAAGTGTATTTATTGTTTTGTTTGCAGAGATTGAATGCTGCGAATAATATAAATACCTGCGACATGTCTACAATGACACTTAAAATATAATGTAATTCAGGCAGGTTGTGTTCACTTCACTTCTGCGGCATCAAGTTCAGCTTGTGAAATAAAAGTACTTATACTTTTATATACTACGGACAAGAAAACGTATCTAGGTTTTATCCCAAACGATCAAACAGCTTTTGTAGATCGCCTTCGCAAGGTTATACAACAGCAGAAAACATCTCACAGCGCGTCTGTAAGACAAGTAAGTAAATAAGTTATAGATCAATTGACACAAAGAGATCGGAGAGTAACTGTATGACTTTGTTAGGCTAATCCTGGACCGGGCAATACGATTCCCGCACCGATGCCTACCACAGGTACACAGGGGGGTATTCTTATGTCCCAAACGAATACTATGGCGATGGGAGGTGGCCAAATAACACAGAATGTTGTGTCCACCGCTCCTCCGCAAACTTTAACTTCGACCAGTGGTCCACAGACTCAAATGAATATGCAGGTAATACAAATATGGTGGCATTTCGATGAAATAGAATAATGTATATATTGGTTAGATATTTAGCAAACGCTTTACATTATAGAATAGCGGAATCAGCGGTCCGCAAGCAAACGCTGGAGCTGGAGGTATGATCGGTCAACAACGACCTCAGTTTGACGATCTAGAGATCGCCAGGCATCAAAATTTGTTAAAGATCCAACATCTGAGACAAACGTTAGAAGCTGCACAACAACAAGAGGCGCAGTATAAGTCTCAATTGGAAGTGAATGTAAATATGTTTTTAATAGAAATAACTTTCAAAAGTTTAGAAATTCTTACGGGGGTTGCGACATTTTTGTTCAGATTCAACAAAATCTAGAAGTGGCACAACAGCAAGAAATGCAGTACAAGCAACAACTTGAGGTCAATGATCTTGATAAATATATTTTTTTGATGTACGAGAGAGGTATATGAATAATTGTTTTCACATATGTACAGGCACAACAGGCACAGAGAGGCCTCAATCAGGCCGCTATGGCTAACCAACAGGCGGGCTCTCAAAGATTGATGCGTCCAGTTTCCAATAATCTTGGTCTCAGACATTTATTACAACAGGTGAGAACCTGTCCCAAAACTTTAAAAAACTAAGCTTTATTTATATTAATTCTTAGATATGTAGAACAAGCGTTTGCAATACAAATTGCAATTAATGTTTTTACAGCCGCAACCACAGTACAGCGTTCGGCAAGTATTCGGAGTGCAACAGCAAATGGTAGGACCGAGAGGGCAGATAGCAACGAGACCAATGGCACCTGGTAATGCACAAAATCAGCAATTTGAGGATGTATCGAATTATGACTTCCTCGGTTAAAAGACGTAAATAAGCGTTTTCTTTTTAAGTTTACTTTATTCGTACACATACGCGTATGAATGTATACAACGATGTGTAGAAGGAAATACACGAGAGCATAACGATTTTAATTTTGTATATTTGTGAGAATAAATAACACTTGTACATACGGAGCAATACATGCACGAAATGCGTACGATACGTAATAATATAAAGTATTATTACGTAATTAAATTAAAAGGTGTATATATCCGCTCTTTTCAATACTTTGTTGAAATTCTGAGTACTTTTTAGCAACATTAGTATGAGCTGACGCATTTCCTCCCTAAATTGTTATGTGATGAAAAACGCTTTTTAACTCAAGTCAACCTATATTAGCGATAAACTTCGGGTTAATGGAAGATTCTTCGTTTTCTTTTAATTCGTTATAAATTTTTAGAATCTTTTGCTTAATCACATTGCTATTTAAGATCTGCTTGTTACTCGGTATGATTTAGAACTGAAAATTAAATCACATGACAAAGAAATTATTAATACGATTTTTGAGCAAAATTTAGTAACATAAAATGAAAATTCTAGAAAAATTCTAAACAATCTTATGAAAAATTAAATGAGCCACAAACTAAACGCTTTGAAATCGCAATTTTTAACAAATAATAATATGTTTAATATTATATATAATGTTTTATTATATTATTTAATAATATTAAAATAAAAATATACATATATGTAGTAACAAAATATAATATACATATATGCAAAATAGAAATCCGAGAAAATTAATTGATCAAGATTAAAGAATAACTGAATAGATCTAAATTTTAATTTATCTGAGATAATCTATTTAAATGCTTCTTGAATTACCCGTAACAGACGATTTTATTCTTATGGAGGAATCCATGTTTTCTCAGTTCTTGACCCTTATTATCACGAGTCCTTCAATTTAACGCTATAAAATTCCTAAATATGACCATTTATATACAACATATTTTACATATCTAAACGTACAATTCTTCAATGTAAGCATCTTGTCAATGCATTTGGTTTTACTAAGATATTATTTGTTATTGAAGTTTTGTCTAAAATAACCCAAAGGATATAAAAATTTGAAGATATTCGATTACGTTAAATAATGGAAAATACCGTAATGATGGAAAACATTTGCCGTTAACAGAAGCTCTTACATTTTCACATAGTAATAAAAAACTGTACAAAAAATTATCTCTAAAGAGATAATATTTGGCGGAATCAATACAATTGAATGAAGTGTGTTGTATGGCCGTCCCGATAAATCGGATCATCCGTGATGGACGCGCGACACAGGGGACACGATCGCTCTCTGTCGAGCCACGTCGAGACGCATGTTTCACAGAAAATATGTTTACAATGAAGTCTAACCGGTGTGGTGTATTCTTCATGGCAAATGGCACATATACCGCCGGATGCAATCAGCTGTTCCTTCGACGGAGACACTCCAAGGCTCTATTAGTAAAAAGGCATTATTACAGCATGATTATATTACAATATGACAATTTTAAAAACATTTGTATCACATGAGAATTGTGCGTACCACGTTTTGGAATAGTTTCCACCCAGCGGTGCGGAGCAATTTAAGACGCGATAGTAGATCGCTACCCTTGCTCATTGTATACATTATCGAGAAGAAAATTCCCACAATCTTCTCTGGACCTTGATACGTTTCAAGCAGGTAATACAACCACGGCTGAACAGGCGCGACGCATCGATAAAGTTGCGACATCGCTTCTACCATGAGATAATATTTTCCCTGAAATTTAATTCATTTTTATCCGATTATACGTCACCTGTACTGTACCCTGTCCGACAAGTTGAAATAGCGAATGAAGAAATTAGTACTCACCCGATTCTGGAACGCCAATAATCGTACCGGCAGGCAAGTCAAGAGAACTTTGCAGACGATGGTGATGAGTTTAAGGAAGAAGTCCATCACCGTGACGTAGCAAAACAAATCCCAGATTGTGAGCGGTTCGGCGTAAGGAGCGAGAGTGTAGAAATTAAATGTGTAAACGACGAACACGATACAGGCGGTGATGTAGCACAGAATCAGCGTGAGCAACGACCAACTCCGATTGTGCTGCTTGGCAATCTCGCGCTTGAGGTCATTGTTAGCGTGAATGAACGTGACGAGCAGTACAATGAACGTGAGTATCCCGGCCCGGTGATCGTACAGACTCTTGGCGAGAAGAATAATGACAAAGGGAACGTATTGTTGAAGATGCTTCAGCAACGCCCGAGCCTCCGGGCCTATCTGGACGTTGCCGTTAGCAGTATTTTCTGCATTATTGTGGTTTTCGGCAACTTCGTTCGCAGCCTCATGCGTGTTACTCGATAAACTGTTCGGCATTGTCGACGCTATGTGATGATGATGATGGTTGTGGGGTTCATCGTGAGAACTGGGACCATTCGTTACGGGCTCTTCTAGGTTGATCACATAGCTATCGCTCGGTAACGTGACTGGATGGACTTGATTCCGGAGTCCGTGAATGGCCAAGAGCGACGTCAACGTTATGTTGGGCTGTTACGACAGAAAGAGCAATTAGCTTAACGTGCCACCCTCGAACATCGTCAATGCGACGACTCTCTTGATGCTACATACCGCTGCCTGTTGTATAAGAGGACGAATCCCTTGAATGGTGGAGGAGATATTACCCGCAAATATTCTAGAGCGTTCCGCCGTTCTAACACCAAAATTAAACGCCGTCCCAGGGTTTATACCGGCCAGGGTGTACCGGGTACCGCTTGGCGATTCTTGAATTTGTCCATTTTCATTTTCATCCGACGTCAGTATGTGTGGCATCCTCGAGTCACAATGTCCGCTCGCTGTCTCTTCTATCGGCCTATTCTCAGCCATATTTTATCTGCAAATGCAAACATTTTTGTCAATTTGTGGATATCACGGCGCGTGGATATCAATGGCCCGTCAAATCCCCTTATTACACCATTATAACGTGCGATCTACGCGAGATGCTCTTAATGATATTAAAGTAAACAGAGCGATATAGAATGTTACGTAATGTGTTTATTTTATAAGTAACTTATCGGAACGGATACATGTGTTAGTAAATATTAGACACGACTACGTTTTTGACGAAATCGCATTCGTTCGACGTCCTTCCCGAATGAGGAACGAAGAGGCTCGAAAAATAATTGCTCGGCACCGTAAAATCCATTAATCAACCGCTAAAGATGACGCATTTCGAGAAGGTTAAGAAATCTGTCGTATCGACGAAATATTCGACGCGCATATGAGCACGTGACAGAAGTGATGCGCAAAACATGAAACCTTGCATATAATTAAATAAATGATTTATGGATCTCGCTGAACGCAGAAAACAGGTGAAGCTTCGTTCTAAACTTTCCACGGTGTCTCTCCTCCGCGAACAGCGAGAGCACAAAGTTACAATTATTACTAATTATAATATATATATTACATGTTATAATTATTTGTATTTTAATTGTGGATTCTTATTCTCTGTCTGTGACAACGTATCACAATTTATGAGTTTTTGATCGAGTGAACATAGACAGCAAATTTCTGATATCGCAAGTAAGTTGCTCATAAAGATTCTCATAAAGAAATCGATTATTGACTTCAATCCTCTTCTTTTGTCTTCTTTATAGATTCTGAGGCGAGTCTTTCAATATGTACAGTAATATTATTCCATGATCAGCTGTTTCAAGAATCTCCTCCCGTTTTTCATAAAGCTGGCAAGTAGAATAATTAAATTTTAATAAGTCTTCCTTTGAAATCTCATAATAACTGGCTCCATTTCTCTCCTTGCGTTATCTGATTATCTCTGTTATGACGCACACTCGTGCGTTTTGTCGGTAGGACAGATTTTCTAACCTTCAGACGTGTCGTCTCCAACATTTAACATTTTTTACAATAATCTTCACTTTCAAACCTTTGCTTTTACAATGAAAACCCGTCGAGTGCGATTTCGTCGAGATATCCGTGCGAAGTAACCCCGACTCGAACATTTGAATACATCACCGCATTTTAAACACGTCACTTGTATATACGTACTCCGGTAAAATATAAACGAATAAATGTCGTATGGTCGTAATATACATAAAAACAAAGAAAAAAACGTCGAAAGTAGGAAATCGAATGTCGACGAGGGCACCGTTCGTCTCCAACGGTTTTCCGAGACGTAGAGGTATGTATTTATACCTTTAGCGAGAGATCGTAATCACGCAGATCCCGCTACGATCGTCGAGCGATGCTCATTTCTTCGCTCCACAGTCCCGCGGGAGGTCCGTGCGAAATCCCCACGAGAATCCGGTTCGCGGTCGCGCGAGACCCTCACGTTTCTTTCACGCAGCGAGCGCTCACTTTCGGCAGCCGCCCGTCCGTCATAATAATACTACGAAGCGTTGAGTACTGTGTGAGTACACGTCGTCGCATCACGCCATTCTTCCACGCGATTATCTGTACGATGTCGATTGGACCTTGCTCGGGCACGCGTACTGAAAAGCGGACAGAGCGGTGAGCGCAGGTGAGCGGTCCACGCGCGTTTTCGCGAATGCTCGCGCTCGCGAGACGCATTTCGCAAAATTGTCCTCTCCCTGCCCCGCCCGGAACCCGCGGAATGTGGATGAGAGCCGCACCTTTTCGGATCAACTACGACGTGCCCGAAAAATCGAATGCCGTTTATTATTTTAATATTTTTTTTTATGTATCTCGATACCGGAACAGGGGAAACCTGCCTTACCGTCGCGCTCGTGCCTTCCGTCAGAGAATACCGGGATCGGCGTGTAGATGTCGACACGTGTCTCGAACAATGGCCTCGCGACAGCGATGAAGGGGAGAGAGAAAGAGAGGTACGTGTTTATCGTTTTATTTTTTACGTTAACATTACTCGCGTGGGATGTAAAATACACCCTAGTCTTAGAAATCTACTAAATTCGCAGAATAAAAATTTGTCATCGACTGCGAAAGCTGCGCAAATCATTTCACAATTAAAGAAGAATTTTATTCGCACTTGTTATTTTTATTTAGAATTTTTAGAAGGTATATAGAATATTATCAATTTTCATTTAATTGTAATTAAATCATCAAAGAGAAAAATGAAAATTCAGATATAATGTTGGGGTGTAAGATTCGATACACCGCACGCGAGTAATTAAGTTAACAAAAAAACCCCATATAACGTAGGGTTGAGGGTGTGTCATTTTGTTTCAAATGAGACGCTATGGATTCTAATAAGTTGTCGTTATTTCCAAGACGAATTGTTACAAGGCGTACAGTAGTAGAAAAATAAATAAATATTTGATGATCGATACGTTGAACTTTGAGAAATAAATGTCGCTACTTATTGTTAGTTTACTTTGACGGGTGAGCGCCTAATCGTACACGCGGTTTCGTTTCCGTTTACTTTCGCGTCCTGCGCCCTTTCCGTTTCTTTGCATTGTCATCGCGAATTGTTTCGATGTAACTGTGAGTGCAACGCGATATCGGATGCTCGACAGGCGCGTTTACTACTGTTGTCCATATGATCGAGGCGATCGCCCCCAAGGCCCGCGCCATGTAAAGTATCGTCTGATTGAGCCTCATGTCTTCCAGTCCGTAATACTAAACAGAGAAATTATGTCAATAAAAATTCTAAATCTATCAATACAAATTCTAAATAATCTAACTTTGAGTGTACGTGCGTGTATGAGTGTTTGTAATATATTAAAAATTCATAGTAGATAATTTAGATGATAAAGTGGACAATTTGAATTATTCTGCATGTATAATAAAATTAAATTATTCCAAAAATTATACACGCAAATGAAATACAATAGTAATACCAAGATAATGCGGATCGAATGTTTTTGCGCGCCAATTAAATTTTCCCGTAAAAAAATTCTACCTGAAAAATAACAGGAGCCAGGGCATTCTGCTCCGGATAAACCTCTTTTCTTTTCGGTCTTCCCATCGTCGACCTTAATATCCGCGTGATGTCCTGCGAGAGCTGTAAAGTTTTACTCACTTGTACCTCTTTGCAGAAATGAATATTTTTCCTTCGCGCCGCGTAAAGGGAGTACATTCTTATGTTTGTATATACCTTTACGTCCGAATTATCGGACAGATATTGCTTCGCGTAATGCAGGAGCGCGGTGTATCGTGGATCGCAGAAATCGGCCTCCCTGTGCCCCGTCAATTTGTCCCTGCTCCACAAATTCAGCACGCAGGTTTTCAAAGCGTGTTCCGTCCACGTTCGGCCGAGCGTGTTCTTGATTTTCGTTTGCAACTCTTTCCACTGCAAGTGATACATATATATATATTAATAGATTTTCAATATAAGAAATACAAAAATAAATAATTCTCTTTACCTCGAACATTGTTCCACTCTTAGGCTCGTCGATGTGCGCCAAAACGCTGCTAGCTAATATCTCATTTATATGGAGATCCGTTAAACCCAAAATTTGCGTAACATGAGCGATCGGAGCCCCGCCATCGTCGTCACTGCTAAGATAGATCGTTCAATTCTCTCGTATCCTTCCTCTTATACTTAATTAAATTAAAAGATACAATTTTGCAGCTATAATTGCTATTATTTACCCGAAACGCGTTTTTATCTCTTATTTATAGTATTTTGTTTTATTTAATTCGTTAAATATAAGTTAATATATTTAGTTATAATTAGTTTTACGGTTTTTTTTTTAACGTATGTTTAATATTCAAATTTATTTTTGCCAGAAATAAAAATTTCTATATTGTAAGAATAATGAGAAATTGCCTTGGAAATTGCGATTACATACGCGTTTAAAGTGATGTAAAGCCTGAGGAAATCCGCAATCGATGATTTTCGGCCGTCGAAACTCTCATTGTTTAAACAATCTAATAAAAATTGCACCCAATCGCCGTCACCGCTCACATTCGTCAATGTTTGGCCTCTGGCAATCAGACCGATGATCGCTGGTAGGGTTGCGAGAAATTCCATGCCATCTTCATAGGTATACTTAAAATCGAACAAATGTTATTTCACGAGTTAATTAATTCATGATAGATATTAATTTACACGTTAATTAATACATGGTAGATAATAACTGTCTCCAATGTAAGTGTATTCCTATATATGCAGAGAAAATTACATATTATTTGTTTCTATGTTAATTAGTCTCGATTATAAAAATTCATGAATTCATGAAATTTGATATTTCGCGTAAACATTTTTTGCTATTTATATTATAACATTTCTAGTATTTTACTCTTTTTAAAGATATAATTGCATTTTTTATCGCGTGTTTTATTACAAAGGAAATATTTTGATTGTTATTACTTGCAATGTAAATTTTAACGAATAATCCTTGGTAGTTTTTTTTTTTTATCAAGTTTCTATTTATTGAGCAAATTTTTATGATGACAAAGTATCTTCTCGACTACCTCCCAATAAGTGTAGGGCATAGCACCGTGCCTTTTGGCCTCCTTCGCCTGTTTGCTGACGTCGAAAATTGTGAGCGCGACCGACAATCTATGCAAAGGGGTAATTGTCTCAGGCATCGAGCGTAGAACGGAAGCTATCGTTTCACCCCGTGGTCCCGACCACCATTCTGTACATTTTTTACGTCGCGATGTCCAGTCGGCGATCAATGAAGCGGTTTGCTGCTGCGTCGGGACGTCGCCGGTTAAGAGCAACCAAAACACAGCTTCCGCGCTCGGCGAGTTTCCTTCGCGAGTCAGCAGAGCGATCACTTCCGGTATAGTCAATCCACGGTACACGATCTGGAGAAGTTTAAATTTTAACGTTAAAGTTTTAAACGGAAAGATTGTGTAAATTTGTGCTTGATGAAACTTTTAATAATTTAATGTTAGATTTTTACGGAATTTAAAGTTTTACGAAAATGAAAAGTTTGATTTTATAAAATTGTATCATCTTTTATGTACATACATTTAAAAAAATTATATAAAAATTATATTAAAAATTATATTTTTTATATATTCAATATTTAATTTATTAATTTATCTATTTATTTGTTTTTTTAGTAAATATTCTGTTTCTTAATTTATAAAAAAGATAAGACTGAAATACGATCAAACTCATAAAATGATGGAAAATTCATAATACCGTTCCTTTAATCTAATTTTTTGCGCCACGTTTTATGCGACCCAAATAATAGCTACGGACAGATGAATTTAACAATTCGCGATTAAACATTCTGCGATTATTACGCCGTGTTTAGGATCAAGTTCCGAGGTTTCCCTGACGATGGTTTTTACGTCGCTTAATCCCGCGTACAGGTCCTCGACCGTGATTTGACTAACGACGCTCGGGCCGAAGTGAAATCGAAAGTTTCTCAGAAGATCGTGGTGCACGGGAATCTTCTCGCAGAGGGCCTCCTTTAGATTCGTGCTCGTGCTGGGCTCTCCCCTCGTCCTGCTCACCTTAGGGCGACAGATTCCGTATTCATCGCACTCGTCAGAAGGGTCGCTCTTATACGTTATCTCTCGCGTGGATTAAAACGCGACGTCACTTCGATAGAATTCCCGAATTTTGCGAAATTACATTCGCACGCGCGATCTCGCGTACTTTGATAAATTAGTTTTCCAACCGTCAGTACGTGCCGTTCCCCCGTTCCGAAGCTGGCCTTCCCATCGCCGGGAAATTGCATCACGCAACTCTTCCTCCCGTCCCACGGAACGAACATGTGGACTCTGTGACACCGGAGTCCTCTTGACAGACGTAACATATCTTTCGTAATAATTTGTTCAATCGTGAACCCGAATTAACGTGTAACACGTTGCGCGCGGAAGATGTACAAGATGAAGTAATGGTAAGCTCTTTCGTAATACTTGAATTTATCTTTTTACGTTGAACTAAACGGAAGAATTTTCTCGTTAAATCACTTTAGAGGCATTTTGACACATTTAGCTCTCGCTTCTGAAGAAAAATCAGAAGCGAGAGCTTTCGAGTTTGCTGCTTCGCTGTTTTCGTGGTATATACACTTCAAGCGGTTCTCTTCCATATTCAAAAAGAACTTCCGCGCTCGGGGCACATCGTTGCTGAAAAATAATTGTGCAAGTGAGAGTTTAAAATGATATAGTTCACGGCTAATGTCTCACTGGCTTTTTATTGTGAACGTCGTGCATGTGCATACAAAATGAGGGATCACATATCCCACCCTTTGCCGGTCGCTGCCGGCGCCGTCGCACTCTCTCGCGCCGGTTACAAAATCGGTTTCCGGTTAACTTTGCGTTTATGCAAATTGGAATTGAGCGATCTTACGTATCCTTTATATGCCGCTGTCTCGTGTGACACTTTTAACATGTGCGTTCGAGCGTTCAAACGTAACAGATAATAACGTCGGCGACGCTCTCACTCTATTGCTGGTGTATAACGGCGACATAAACTCGGTGCGTCGCGAACGAGTCCCGGGGATTGGCGACTTATTTCGAGAGAGAGAGAGAGAGAGAGAGAGAGAGAGAGAGAGAGACCTAAGGTAGAAATTACGTGCACGTAGCATCCGTCTTAGAGTAAATATAAACGGTAACAACGCTAACACACGATACATGCCGATAGAATCTATGTGTATACAACATCTCGATAATATGTTAACGATTACACGCGATCGACTGATCGTTCTTAACATTAGATCAATAACCGATTAACCAATAACTCTCTTAACAGCATAGTAAAATATATGTGTGTATGTATATGTATACTATTGCTTCGTCCTCGCCGAGTACCAGCTACCTACAGCGTGAATATAATTAGGCCGAACGCGGGAAAGGGTTGAGCTGAGAGGAGTTCCGCGCTGCATTTCGCTACCTTCTTGCTTCTCGCTTAGTGTATCGTAGCTTTTTTTTCTAACATTTTTACGCTTTTACGCTATTTAATAATTGTTCTTCCGAACACTCTAACACATGTGTTAATTTCTACGCACGATCCCGTTCCGTCCGGAGAACGAAACTCATTGAAAATCGGTAGTACACACGTAGTTTCGACAGACACGCGAAAGTAATTTTATTGCTTGAAATTGAATTTGCCTAAAAAATTATGATTCTTATCATCGTAATAGACTGCAATTAATATCGTAATCGATGGTCTATGCGAAAGGAAAATCGTTAAACGTGCGGCTAATGCAATTGTGAATACAAAAAGGTGAATACTGCAGGGGGAGTCAGATCCTTTCCGTTGAAAACTTCGTCCTCGTCGAGATTTCAGCGAACAAGACCCTTCCTCTCCCCCCCCACCCCTCGCTGGATTACGAAATCTCCGATATATACGATTCAAGCGGTGATTAATTCGCGTGTCGCAGCGGATTCACCGTTGACGTAAATCTCGATTATTATTGTCGCTTATTTCAAAATCGCTCGTCCACTCGGTCGCGTAATTGCGCACACGTTCGACTTGCAGTCGTTAGAAGAGTCACCTTCATGTGACGTCCGCCGCTCTCGTTTCTCTCGTGACTCTTGAGCGACGTGCTCTTCTTCGATCGAGCGAGTCCTCGTCGCTCTGATGGTTTCATTGCTCGCGGACAAGTGTGGCACACGATACGACACGATGCATTGTATAATCGACTGCCTCATAACGGGGAAGCGGGTCTAGTCTTAATGTCAGAGAAGAATGCACTTCTCGCCGGTGTCGTGTGGATGGGCTCGCATCGGTTGCGTCGCCGCGGGTGACGGCGAGTTCGGCCTACCTTCTATGGCCTGTATGCTCTTCATCAGTTCCCGAAAAACCTGTCGATCATCAAAAGGTACAATGCTAGTCTCCCTGACTGACGCTCTCTCAGCTTTTTTTAAGAGGCGAACACATGAATGGTCAGCAAACATAACACACGCAAGGACTGGATTAAAAGAAAAAAAAATAGTCAGTGGAGCTAAAATTTAAGAAAATTTAAAACAATAGGGTTTTCCGAAAACCTCGAGCTTATTATCAAGCTCTTCGACGAATTTTCCCGTCGTCGATTTAGCGAGTACCTCAGTAACCGCGTTACGCGCAATTTTAGTATTAAATGCTAAATATGAACGGTAATTGAAGCGTACATTTAAAATTCTAAGAGAGTTAAGTTGATCTTAATACGAATGAGATGCAGATTGGCGGTGGGCGAGATTAATAAATAATGTATAACGCGCACCTGCACCACGCGACAGTTAAATCTGGCACTGCACTCGACGTAACCGCATCTCCAATGCTTCCGGACGAGGTTCACGATGTCTCGGTACCTGGTCCCGGAAGCGACGGTCTGCGACAGTTCGTCCTGCTTGTTCCCAACCACCAGCAGGGGTACGCCTCTCATGTCGCGCGCCTCGTAGATTTGCTCGCGTAACGTTCTGATGTACTGAACACAATCGGTCGAAAAAATGAACGAAAAACACATGCGAGATTGACACGCGTTAACTCATTCATGTCCAGCGGGCCACATATGTCAGCGTGTTTAAAAAAATCATATCTCTGTTAAACATTGAATCATTAAAAGCAAATAAGACACTTTTTAAAGGGGCCCGCTTAAACTTCAATAAGAAAATATTATCGTAAAAACTATTGTAAAGTATAAAAAATTACTTGCTTGATAAGATCCATAAATAATTAAAGCAGATGTGTTTTTTTTTTAAATGTCAGACATGGAAAGATTAATTGAAGATCAGTGCATACGATATTTTAAATTATTTTTTTTCTCAGTATTTTAATTTATTACTATCGATCTTATACGTGGGCTATCTGAGTGCACACTTTTAAGGTCAGAAGGTTATATAGAATATTATCAAAGAAGGTAAACACAATTTAGAAAGATTCTTCTCTGCAGTCATTAATTACTTATTGTACCAATCTCGCGTAACAATGTTATCAACGTCACGGTGCGTTTTTCATTTTGACTGACTATTAGTAAAATCGATTTAACGTCAGCTAACTTGCCGTTACTCTTTGTCCTCGAGAGACCATCTTTCGTCAAACCCCCAGACAAACAATCCAGATAATCAAACTTTTATGCCGGCAACTTTGACGCGACTTGAAGTCGGAAGTCGTGACGGCGGCTTTCGCGAGAAAGGAAAAAGCTCGCGAGGAAAACTTTGCGAAAAAGAGATAAGCGCGGAAGTCGTGACGACGGCTGTGCCGTGTTTCTGACGTTCCTCCGAAGCAGAAGTTCCGTCTCTCGCGAAGAGGCCCGCTCTCGCAATTTGTCGCGTTTTTTTTTTTAAACATTCAATCTCGATTGTAGATACCTGAAACGTGTCCTGATTGCTGAGATCAAACACGAGCACGTACGCTGTCGCGCTCCGTAGTCCGTAATAACGGAAGTCCGTCCATTCCAGGTGCGAGCTGACCGGGAAGTACGGGATGGTAGGCAGATCGGTGATCTTCAATTCGTATAATCGATCGGCCAGCACCACGCTCGGATAAAACGTCTCCCGCCTCTCGGTCGGTCTGTACTCCTCGGAAAACTCGCTCCAGACGAATTGCTGGCAGCAAAAGTCGCGCAAACGAAAATCACGAGTTCGTAAAAGCGAATTGCTATATGGAGGCAAAAATCGCGCAAACGAAAAAATCGCGAATTCGTAAAGATATAATTATGGATACGAAGGAGGTCGATCGAAAGCTCTCCTACGAAAGCCAGAGTGTTTGGAGCTGGAATTTCGACCATTAAAAGAAATGTCAAAAGTGTGACCTGGCTTTCTTAGGATATTCGTCGTGCCTTTTAATTTCCTCGGAGAGCCGATAATCGTCGTCATCGATAAGCGGAAACTATCGGAAATGAACGGAGCGTCCGAGCGACTCGTTTCCGCGATTTGTTTCCTTCCCGGCTTTGAAGCAAAAATTCTGACAAAGATTCTCGTCGATCGTACGACCCGCGTGTATAATTGCACTCTCGTGCAGGATATTTGCAAAGTCATCGCTGCGTTTTCGTTTTTTGCCAGATTGATAAAAATTACATAAAAGTAAGACTGATATAATATATTTGTAATCTTCAAATTCACAAATTATGTTAATTAAAATGTCTTTTCATTAAGGTAATTAGATCTTTAGAATTTCGATATATCCAGCTGCGGACGTTTAATATCCAAGAGATATTAATTGAGAGATTTGCAGGGCAGAGAGCAGTTTCACGCAAAGTATACGAAAGTATATGAAAGTTAACGTCTAGTTGAGAGGTCCAATCCTGTCCATTAAATCTTACTCGGATTATGCTCGTCTTTCCCACGCCGGGTGCACCCAGGAAGATGACCTTAACGCGATCTAATGTGTCCGCGGGGCTGTCCTCCTCTTTCGATCCTCCTTCGGCGCCTTCGTAAGTTATTGTATTTCCGCCTCTTCTTTCCAAAAAATCGAGGTCCAGCTCTGCGACAGAGATGACAGAATCGTGTACGCGCTAATAACACGTAATAAATAATACGAGATAAGAACTTGTTGCTCATACATATATATATGGCAAAGCTATTTTATTCCGTAACTATGAGATCCGGTTTCCGGAATATTGCAACCGAGAGGAGTAAACCTCGTTCGCGAAACACTTCCGTGATGGGTGCGTTAAAGTTCTGCAAATTATACAATTTTGATGAAACGTATACGGGAGTGTACATACAATATCGTATGATCAACCAAAGTTATTCAAAGTACAAGAACTGTTTTACACAAAGAGCACTCGTTATAATCAACTCTCCCATCAGTATTAAATTCAGAAGCTTGCTCTCTGTTAGAATACATTATAATCTTGAAACAAAGCGAGGTACTCGCGAAGAATCCACGTGGCGTACAATTAACGTTGATAAATATTCCACAGCCTAATTAATATGCACGTGGTTAAAAGTATCAGAAAATTATCGTCTCGCACTTCCGCGGGCATAATTGTTAAATATTGACAGGTCCGCGGAGAGGACACGCCGCGGCCCGATGGAATAAATGAATTGGTTAACAATATTCAGATGGATATCCGTTGCGGAACGAACTTTACGCGGCAGTCAAGTTAGAAGATCGTTTCGTGAAACGCGAAAGTCCGTCCCGTGCAAAAAAAGCTTGGGAGAAAGATGCTCCCGACATTTGTTTTGCCGACTTTGCAGCAAGTTACTCTAGTTCTCCGTCGTAAAAATATATTATTCATGAAGCGAGAGAATATTTTTAGGGACTCATGTCATCCATAAATCATGATATATCATGCACCTTTCGCGCGAGGATTCATTTGTTTCCGCAAGTATTTTGAATCGTAAAATTACTTTATGATCACGTGCGCAGGAGTGAAACAACAAGTTTGCATGGCACCCACGACCGAGTGAGCTTAATTTAAGCGTACAATTCCATGAAAAGATAAATAAATAAAATGTAAATCGGCGAGGACACGCCGCATGCGAAAATGCGTGTACGGAACGTGCAGAGAGAAGCTTTGCGATTTCATGAAATTTTAATTTATGGAATTTCAAGTGAAACATATGCGTGAGTGACGACAAATTTGTAATGAGCGATACAGTGATTACAAATTGGCTGAAAGCTGTACTCGCGACATTGCTTTCGCATAACCAAATCGACGTGTAATTATGGATGCTTATATGAGATTTTATTCCGCTCTTTTGAACACGATGCGCCAACCCACGCCGCCGAATAAATAAAAGCACCGACGCGACGGATGCTTATAACGAAAATGCTTTATAACAGAAAATCAATTCTCAATTCATAATTAAATCATTGAATCAATTCGGAAGATTAAACGTCTTTACAAATAAGACATGCATTACATTGTAAAGTACCTCAATAAGTATCAATTATATTTAAATCAGGAGGAAAAAATATATATTTTCACATGTAGGGCAAGAAAATTGATGATTAAATAAAATGGATATCGATCTTCGACTTTTTCAGAATAAAAATAAAAATATCTCACATGCATTCTGTATGGTTGAACTTATCGGGACATCACACGTGTATTGACAAACGAATCTCGTTTACCCAAAAGCCGTTTATTCGCGTGTAAGATCGAGCTCGATGGGAACTCATTGTCCTTCGTGCGATCCATCAGATTTATAATTGCAATTAGAACATTGCACTCGCGGCGAAGGGCGAATATTCGCGTTGCATTTATCGCCGCGTTCAGACGACCTTCGTGGTCGAAGTTCGCCGATCGACTGACGAGAAACTCCGGAGTACTGTCTCTTCTAACCAGGGATCAACGACCATATATATTATATATATATATATATATATATATATATATATATATATATATATATATATATTTACACATAATATATGAAAGAAATTATCGATTTATCTCTTTCAAGGTGGCATTTAAAAATATATACATATATACTTTTTAAATTATATATTATATGTATTTTATATATATTTTATATATACACATGTATAATTTATACTGAAGAAATATATATATATATGTATTTTT
Organism: Temnothorax longispinosus; assembly: GCF_030848805.1. NCBI lineage: Eukaryota > Metazoa > Arthropoda > Insecta > Hymenoptera > Formicidae > Temnothorax > Temnothorax longispinosus. Next base: position 6,526,628 of record NC_092363.1, on the reverse strand, counting down.
TTTTAGTTTTTTAATATGTATATACAATTCTTTAGTTATAAATTACATTAAATTTTATCTAACGAAATATATACCTTAAACTATGTAACTTGAAATAATCGCGATATCTATATACAAATCGTTTTAAAGCTACCGATTGTATTAATTATAGGTCTTCAATAGTTAAATTTTTTTTGTGAAGTAATAAAAAAATATTTTTAAGTTTTCTTTAATTAACGTGCTAAATTATAGGAACTGGAAAAGGGAAGTACGTTGACGTATTAATTGGATTAAGTGTATACAAATTACCACGTTATGCTTTGAAAGGTGTCGGGCCATTATTGTTATCTCACCATGGTATTATAGTACAGAAACTTTAATTATGCATAGGTACAGGCTTTTACTGAAGTTTTTAATTAATTTTAGCTCATGTTAATACACGTATATAATCAAGTAATCGATCCTTTTGTTTGCGAGAGCGCGTTGATTTTAACCTTTGGAAAACTGTGATATAATTAATGACGTTCACGTAATATTCAAATTTCTAAAAAAATTGTAAATGTAATTTATTGATAAATGAAAATAATATTATAAAGAAGACAACAGAAATGAGTACAAGAAGAAAATATTTAAATATACATAAAATATATTTAATATATCTCTTTCATTTGAGAAGGGAACACTTCTAATATAAGTCTGTTATATGACATAAGTTATAAAATATAAAATTATAGTAACAGATCATTATAATAATATAATAAATCATACCATGTAAATTATAAATAAATGTAAGATGTAATATAGTGGCGGATGACAGGCGGGTGACAAAATATTTTGCAAAACTTACAATACTTACGATAATGCTTGTGCGGCGGGAGGCTTCGCCTCCTCCAGCCGCTCGCAGTTTTTGTACCTATGGTTATCGGTGATTCGCAAAAAATTCCTCACAACTTGCGCCGCACCAGCTCTTGTTAACTCCGACGCGATTTCATTGCTTGAGCCTTGTAAAGTTAATTAAGACGAATTCAATTCTGTCGGTTACTAACCACGTTCGCTCATGCGATTGTACTTTGATTTCTCTCTTTTTTTTCTCTTTTTCTATTTGCTTCGGTATATTTGGGTATATTATTAAATGGCAATGAATTATTTCCTTCGATAAAAATTATCTCTCACTTTATTCTAGATTTTATAATCTAAAAAACCAGTGTCGTTCAGTCTCGTTGACTAGATTATAAATAAAAGAGTTTCATTGTCCATCAGAGGTTCTTCGCTCCACTAATCAAACAACAATTTCGGATTCGATTTCATCTCCCTCTTTATTCTCTCCGGGGACGTCTATTGTAGCCTATTATAGGTAGCTTTACAGATAGGCGTATTACGTAACTCGCGGTACTTCACGTACACGTGTATCCCGCAATATCGGACAACCGATCATACTGATCGACAAGCTATTCTTCAAGTACCATAAAGTTAGTGATTGTAACGGGCGTAATCTTGACGAGTTGCATTTCCGATGTTTCGCGCGAAAGAAAATCCACTACTGCAATTTTAATTTAATTCGCCTCGTCACGGATAAGCATAGAGATCGTTTTGGCGTATCAATGAGATCGAAATCTGAACTTGCCCCGAGATTACACGTCCCGATTTTGATTGTTAACAATTATTCTATAGATTGTACTTCGTTGATTGACAACGGATTCGCATTTCGTGATCGACCGATCGTTTTTGTGATCCTCGATCTTTCTTCTTTCGGATCTCTTCCGGATTGCGCACGCCTAGCTCGTCTGGATCCGATTCATTAGCTGCACTCGGACTTGGCGAACGCATGCGTCTCACAATCAGACAGCATCGTTGTAGGACGTCGTCGCATTATTATCATTTTCTTTTGATTTATTTTACGGTCGACGAAAACGAGACGACACGGCGCGAACGAAGTGGAGACGGTCGTGGCGTGTGTCAGACGTGGCCCACGCGCCAGTATTGCTTTACGTGTATTGCTTCCCGAAGAGAAACGGACTTGGCGGAGCGCGGGGGGGGGGGGGGATAATCGTCAACCGAGATTCGTCAGTGAAGTTTCGCAGGCTCGATCTCGGGACCGTCCGATTTCGCCGTCGACGGAGCCAGCGGCTGCCCTCGCCTCGAACACAATCGGTGCATCCTCTCCGGCGACGACGCGCGATCACAGAATCCCGCTTGGACCGCGAGGAACCCTCTCCCGGTCGCCGAGGGCTGACACACGATCGACGGTTATGCAATCGTGACGGACCGGCACCACGCGCCCCGCAGGCGTGTCACTGTCACGAAACGACGGCGACGCGAGAGTTCTCGTTTCAGGCAGCATCGCACGGGAGCAACGCACGAGGTAGAGGCGTCTCGGGCGGCAGCACGGCATAGTTCATCCCCCGGACGATCGAAACTACCCCTAGAAACGCACGGAGATGCTCGCGTTTTGCGCCTGCGTGCGAACCCGCCGCGGCAATTTCTCACTCTACTTGTTATAAATGCTTATTTTTACGAGCTCTTAATAGACGTTGTTTCACCTCGTCGACCTCGTGTACAGTATGTTTCGAGATAGTGGGTCGTAACTTCGCAGGTTTGTAGTACTCGCTAAGCTGAATAAAAAAATGCCTTGAGATAGATTCACAAATCAATTTTTTTTAGTAAATAGCGATTTTGATAATGTCAATTATCCATCCATGATTATTATTATGTATTTATATGTTTGCTGCAGTATGCACGCAACAGATTATTCATAATATATTGTAAAGCCCACTTTAGACGATCTTGCACCAGATTTCAAGATAGAATTTTATTTTTCTATTTTGTTTTTTCAAACATTTATTGCATTACATGACACATAAAATTATAAATAAAATTCTATCCTAAACTCTGAGAGAGATACAAATTATAAATCGTAAAGTGCATGGTTTAACAGTTTACGTAAATATTACAAATATTGTTGTATAAATATTAATATTTAAATATTGCTTGTCGAGAGAGTGTCAAGCGGTTCAAAATACACTAGGAATTAAAAAAAAATTTGGTGGCACAAAGATATTAAACATGCATTTTTTAATGGAAAATACAAAAAATACTTTTTTAAAGCTCTCTTTAATTTAAATAATGCACATTTTGCGTTATACTTTAGGATAGAATTCTATTTATAATTTTATATGGCTTGCATTTTATAAATGTGTTTTTTTATTCTTTAAATGTTTTTTATGCTACATAGCACATGAAAAAATTTTAAATACAATTCCACTTTAGGTTTTGACACAAATTATATATTGTTTAAAATTGGAATAATAAAATAATAATCCAATTGATAAAAATTTTTTGTTTTCACAAACGATAAACGATGAATACATAGCTTACGTTATTGAAACAAAAAGTTGTTTATTTTAAATGGATTTATTTGTGTATTTATAGTAATTAAACGCTTTTTATCCAGTTCAGTAAGTACCACAAGCTTGTAAAGTTTTGCCCCGTGTATATAGGTATACATATATCTCCACACTTTACGTCAATATTTTATTATTAACACTGGAAAAACACGAAGAGAGCAGCTTGCACAGCTGCGCACATCTCGATTTATTTCGTACGTCAGAGATATTTATCTAGATATTTTATATTAAATTTTTAAATAGTAAAGAAAGAGAATGCGATGAAGAATGCAGCGCGAAGAGAAAGTCCGTTCTTTGTCCACAATTTTCGAAGCGTTTCCTTGGATAAGTAAGAGCGGCAAGGCATAATCCTTCTTCATCTCCACAATCCTGTTTGTGCCAGGTAGCACGTGCATCATTCGCGCAGTTCACTCGTAAATCACATTTAATACAAAAATTGTTACTTTCTACATGTCGGAAGAGTCGCGTTCTCCGAAAGCAACGATTGAATCGAATAAGGAGAAACTCGGCGCGGTCGGTGCTAATTTAATTTAAGTTTCCGTGAAGCAAGACAATCTTTATTAGCGGCTACTATAACGTGAGTATGTGCTTCAACGCGTCTTCTATAATTTTTATTTTCTACATTGCTGTCTTGTAACAGCACACTCGCGAATTTCTATTGTAGTTTCAACGCAAAAGATTTTTTTTAGAGATTATGGCTGCATTCCGATATTCACTGTCAGCAACTTTCAGTACTGAAAATCTATAGTATACGTGACGTAAAATATAGATTTGCAGTACTGACAGTGAATATCGGAATGCAGCCTATGCCGCGAGAAAGCCGTAGTTTGCTAAACTTTCGACAGAGTCGAACGCGAAAAAAATTCGGGTTCTCCTGCTGGAATTTATATGAACGTTTATATCAAGATTTTATTAAATAAATATAGTACAGCTTTTACATAGAGAAAAACTATTTGATAATACTGTGATCTCATCGATTAATACTTGATCATAGTAATGTACACATACGTTAATTATACACTAATGTAAAAGTAGATCGAGCCCGGATATCGCCCAGACACGCTCCTATCCGCTTAAACGTTCGCTTTTCCGTCCTATAATATATTTTACGCTCCTTCCCTCGACAACACTTTTCACTTTCCAACGAAAGAAACTAAAAATATCTCGCGTCGTCTCGTAAAACGATATCCGCGTCGATGAAAGATACATATTTATATTGTAACGGTCAGAATGAGCGGCCATGCACGGTGCAAATATCTTCTCTTGTACATCTTTTAGGTGACGAAATATTATCTTACTAAAGACACCGAGAGATGTTACGAAATATATAAAACGAGGTACATTAGGTACACGTCTGTCCACGCTCACGTGGTTACGTATAATGAAAAAATATATATATGTATACATATATATATATATCTTACTCTCTCTATTTATTAGATTCAAGTACCGTTTAATAAATTGTACCGTATATTAATTGACGTACCACATCAATTGTATCGCCGCTTTTTTCATCAAGAAGCAAAGGGCTAATACTTTTCAACGCGGCGACGAATTTTTTTTATTTATTCTCGCGGCAGATTCATTCTGTTATCGCTACTTATTGACTGACAAATTGTAACCTCCGATAAATGCGTTCTAAAGAAAAGACAAAGGCTGTTTGTCCTTGCTGCAGAGTTTAAGTGACAATAAATAGGGAAATTAAATTGTATTATGTGTCAAAATGCATGTTCCCACGCTGAAGGGAATGAGATCGTAAATTTTATCATTAATAAGTGACAGAAGAGAGAGAAAGAAAGAAAAGAGGGGGAAGAGAAGAAAATTCACTTAAAAATAGCAAGATTCGTGAAATAAAATTAAAATGGGATCTAAATAGCAATATTCTCGCGCAATCTAATTCTCGATAGGACGTAAGAAACATAATTAATAAAAAAAGTTAGCGTACATTTGTGGTAACGCTGTAAATTGTTGCTTCTCGCGTGCAAAGACAAAGCGTGCCACTAAAATTACACCAAATTTAACATTACGACTTGGCGTTACTGTTCTATTTTAAAAATGTAATATCATCTTATACAATTATATCTTATATTTACACACTTCGTTAGGACGCGTCAATGTACACGCGTCGTTTAACCCTCCGCTATACGCAATTTTTAAAATATAAGATGTTCGAGAACGTAATAGTACGATTTTACTGGACGACTCCAAAGGCAAAATAAGCTCTCCCGCATCTGCTCGTTAATATACGTTCCATTATTGATCGTACGACAATTGGTACAAGCCGCCCCGCAGTACAGCTCAAATAACATTAGCGTATATCTTCCCCGTTAAGCATTACGACTTATATAATTAATGTGCATGCAAATGAATCGCGACGAGTGCTCACGTTGCCGTTATCCCTTGCTTGTCACTAATATGCACAATAAAACGTGGAGAGAAAAATTATGCAGCGAGCTACGCATTAAAATTTACATTTTAACGAAAGAAAGTGCTCTCTCATCGTTCGTTAATCTGGATAATAATGAAAAAAAAAGAGGATATATTCGTGTCTTATCGCTGATCGATCTCTAAAGTAACGGTAAAAATAATTTCTATCATCATTCCTATTATCATTTTTATCGCATAAACTCAATTCCGAGTGATGTAGCTTCTCATGATTTTCCAATCTCATATCCACTCTCAATATTTTGCTATGCGCCCGTAAGGACGCCGGATTCTCCCCGCGAGAATCTTCACGATACCAACGTTCCATTTGGTCCCTTGTAAACACGTTAAAAAATATAATCTTGCACAGCCGTGTGCAACACGAGAGACTGCATTCGCATCTGGAATGCATGGAGCCGAGCGTTCACTTCAGTTGCACCAACACCATGAAGTAAGTCACCACGGCTCCCAGTACCTATGGGAATTTTTAGAAAATCGTTAATTACATTATTCTCTCGTAACTAATATCGTAATAGTTGTTGAACGGAGTTCTGTTAATTTTGTTACGTATAACAATCAAGCGCGAGTAGAAGTTCAAACTCGGGACAGACACCTCGAGAGATAGATTTAATCTTACCGAAGCGAAGAGATCCAAGGATACGGTGAAGAATTTCGCCCCCGATATTGACATAGCTTTCTGACACTGTTGACACACGATCTGCACAAACGTCTTAGCTTCCTCCGATCCATCGTACCAGTGGCAAGAATACGCCGCCTCCATCACCGAGGTGCTCTGAAAGAAAGATTGTATTTAAAAAATACGGTTTTCTGCCTTTTAAACTTTTATCACGTTCTTCCTTATCTCTTATCGTCATTTTTGAGCCAAAGTTTCCGAGACTCGTGCGAACTTCGCGCATACGCACCTCTTCGATCAGACGATTTCCAAATATGCAGAACAAAAAGACTTGGCCGAACGTGTAGAGCACGTAGCCGATCGTGGAGAACGCGTACACATTTATACCGTTCACCTGTAGCATTTAAAACTCGAACATATTAGTATGAATACTTCATTCTCAAGTAATGTTCGACTTCGCATTACTTGCTTTACTAATTTATACGATCGATAAGTCATTTGCTCGGAACCTTGAAAAGAAGCCCGACCATCTGTCACACGCACTCACCTTCGTCGCTTGGTACGCGAGCAGCGTTAAAGTGATGGTGGTTGTCAACATGTGGAGCAAAAGAGCGAAACCGTACGCATCTCCGACCGCGGTGACCAGTCTATATGGAACAAGAGATTATTATTATTAATACCCATAATACAGCTGATCGGCGAGGATCGACCCGAACTGTCTACGGCTGACTTATGCCGCACGTTAAAAGCGGTTTCATGAAAGATATATTCGTAATGCCCGTTTTTTCATCCATAGGTACGCCCACATTTCACCCTTGATTTTCATACTAAGCGATTAAAACTAAGTTGAACGATGACGGACGAAAGTTCGCTTCCGTTTCGCCACGTATACTTTATTTCGTCGACCGTTCGTCAAGTTAACACTGGTTGTTAGTAAGTGAGTGATCGATACGTCAAAACACCTTGAAGAAATGCGATAGTCCGTGTAATATCACGCTAAGTTGTCATCTCGTTGCAGAAAAGTCAAATCTGCAAAACGTTTCGCGAGAACGTTGAACGTAAGTTCGAAGTAGGATACTGTGTAGATTTGAAATTTTTGTAACTCCGGATCGAATATCTAGCAATCCAGCGCGATATACAGTCCGCTGTATGGAAGCATTTCATCCCCTTAGACTACTTACTCGTAGGACATGACCTCCGTTGCGGTCAATATCTTCCAATATCGCGTAGGTGATAATACGAGCCTCTACTGCTTGAAAGTAACAAACTGTCATAACGATTTTCGGATCCATTCGCAGACCTTTTAGGCTTTTATTAAGGTCGAGAATTAATGAGGAGATTTGAAATTAAAATAAAAGAGAGAGGAGTTCCAGAAGAAAGTTTACTCATTTCTGGACAAAAGACTAATGTAAGATTTTGATATATATCGAAATCACGTTGGCCAAGATTATATATTTTAATTCCTTATTTAAAAAATGTGCGCTAAAAAACAACAATGAAATCCTTCTACTGGTAAAAGTGACCGTCATTGGCGCGTGAATGATCTGTCCAATGACACGCTACATGGATGTAAAACACGTGTGTCAGCAGGGTGCGACCCGTGGGGCCTAAAAATCTGTCGTCACGCGTGCGTTAGCAGGTGAACCACGTGTGCGCACGTTACGTGCACGTGAACCGTCGTCGCGTCGGCGGCGAATACCCGTCCCCCCATGAATCGCGCAGTCCGTAGAACACACGACCCCCGTTGCGGTCAATATCGCGCTTTCTTAGAATAAATATTTCACCACCGTGGGAACACGCGCATCCCGCTGCCAGTCGACGAGTGGCTTCGGCACCCCCCACGAACCCGCAGGAACACGGCATCCGTTCGCGCCGTTATCGCGAAAAAAAATTTTTCTTTTTCTCGAAGAGCGATCGATCTCGCCACCGCTGATCGTATTCCGCATACTTTACGAAGTACGATGTACGTCACACTTTGAAAAAGATTAACGTTTTTAAGCAGAATCATGTTATTCACGTTAGTTATGAAACTGTAGATATAAGTAAGAAATAATAAGATTGGAAATAGAACTGTTCTATTTGTCTATTTATTTTCCGAAAGACCGCAGCATCAAGATTCGAAATAAAATAATATCGGCTTTTTATTAATTCAGAAGATTGTTTTTTACTTTTAAACTTGTGTGATTCCTCCGATGATTAGCTTCAATGTATTGCTATTCAATTGACTAAAGCTTAAAACAAAGAGTTCGTCATTATATAAAAATAAACTTGTTTTAAAAATATATTTATTATCTTATATTTATAATTGGCTTCCTATTAATAATTTCTGCAATTTTTAAATATTGTGGAGTTTATTTCACATAAATATCAATGTGACAGAAGTATTAGGAACTTAAACGGCGGTATAGATTGTAATAATTACTCCGTTTTATATGTCGGAGTATAATATCTGAATATTTTTGTAGAGTTCCATTTATTTTCCCTCTATTTCTTCTGTGATCAAAATCATAAAGCTCTCCGTTTCACCCGTGGTACTTGGATTAATGTTAACCCGATGTAAAATTATTTTTTTCCCAGTATTATATATTAAATAATTAATATGAAGAATATGCTCGAAGGAACGGTATTCGAAACGTGTTTATGCATATTCTAAAATATTCACGACCGCGATGTTTGGCCGCAACTTTGTCGTGCGCGCCTCTTAATAATTAAGGGTGTAGTTAGCGCGTCTTTCTCTATGGGGTCAATATAATGCCGACTATATACTAAATACTTTACACGCCATAGGTGTGTTATATAGAATTCTTCTGGGTCACTAGTTCACACACAAGATGCAGATGACTTTCAAAGAAATGATCCGTCGCTCACTCGTGGTGTAGGAGTTGCATGAATTAACTATACGTCTTCAGTGGGGTAAGTAGAGCACGGCGGGGGGGGAGGGAGCGGTTTTGCATCTCTCGTCGCGTTATTCGATACTGAATCTTTTATCTCACGGTCTTGACGCTTTATCTTGCGACCACTCTCTTTACAGACAGGCTAGTCCAACTGGCATCGCGATAAAGCCTTGTCAGACTCGCGCGAATCTAATAAAATTGACTCACCTGACAATATGCTTGTGTCTCTCCACCCAGTACTTGATGGCGCTCCTGACGAGCATCTCTTGCTTTTTCGTTAATCCGTTCGGTCCCACGCCACCGTTGAAGGTCATTCCAGCGGTTGGCCGGAAGGTCGCCGTAAAGTCCTGCCGATTGCTGTATATGTTACGAAGATCGAGGTCCAGCATATTGTCGCCCTGGGCGGCCTGTGCTGGTGGCGGCGGCTGATTGTTCTCCGATTCTCGAAGATGATCCCCGCTACCAGCCTACATACATAAAAGAGAAATCTCAAGGTGTTGATATACATAAAGTCCGAAGAAAGTCTTAATCATGCAGATATGAACTTTTGGCTTATTCTTTAATAAATACTTGAAATGACAAAAATTGCTTGTCATAACGTAAAATAAAAATGTTTCTTTTTTATATTAGTCGAAATTAATGTAAATCTCAAAAAATCTAATTTTAGACACGAAAAACAAAGAAATATAGAGTGGTATTAAAATTTATATGACTAATGACTGTGAACGTTGAAATTTGACAGACCTTGAAGAGCTCACTGCTATTCGGAACCACCGTGTCCAAAGTTGCGCTCAACTCCATCAGGGGTTTCATGATTTGTTTCAGATGCTGTAATTGTTCGCAGGCGAACAATAGCCACGAGCAGAAGAGGACGTCCAGCGAATTGGCGTTAATGAGCATGAAGAGCACCCAATACATTTGGTATACGAGTATCAATATATGCGTTATTCCCTTGCCGGCGTTGAACGGATAGAACGAACGGACCAGCAATTGCGGCAACTAAATCACGAGAAAGAGAAATTTCTCATATACACAGAAAGTAGGACTCGAGTGCATAATTGCGCGGCAAGTGCAATGTATATATTGTAAATAAAAAAAGTAACTTATATATAAAAAACAGAAATATGTGAAAATATTCTAGTTATACACCTGTCTTAATTATGTTACAATATAATTCAAGGATAAAAAGTGATATTTATAATAACTTTAATAACGATAACTAGTAATTTTATCTTAAAGCGTTAATTTCCTATTTCAATATTTTTTTAGTTTACTTACTGAGCAAAATGAAACATGTTTTATATATTACCCCACCAAGTCTGATTTATTACCTCAATAATTGTCGTCTCGTTCGTAACCGGGTCGACGAGTTTTCTAATCGGGTGCTCGAAGAAAGTGAGAATGGTCCAAGCTACCACGGTGAGCACGGTGGTGGCGCCGACCAAGAAGAGCAGCAGCCTCATCTTCTTCAGGGCGATCGCGTGGTATCTCGCATTGCTCTCGGCGAAGAGCGGATGGGAATTCGGATTGTTCCATATCGCCCACGTTCTGTAGAAGTACTTGCTCCTGATGGCGAAATAAACTATCTTGACGATGCTGTGCGTGAAGAAGAGGAGGGTGATCGTGTTGGCCGTGAGATCGTCGACGTCGGCGCTCTCGATGATCAGATTCACCGCGCACAGGCCGAATTGCAACAGCAGCAGAAATAGATTTACCTAGAAAAGATAGCTCTTGCGGTGTGCCTGTGCGATTCGGAGGATCGTCGGATTCTCGTACACAGATACTTGGACGTAAACCAAGAATAATAGTGGTTTTACGACGATTGTTCAAGTCGTAGACTCTCGGATATCTTGTCAAAATGTTATTACAAAAATTTGTATATATTTTACTATAATACTAAAGAATATCGATAACTTCGGCTTCGATTTGATCAGACGGGAACTAGATTTTGTCGATATTCGTGATTACTTACGCAGCAGAAAATTTTATGCAGGTATTTGGACGAACTGTCGTCGTAATAGTTGAACACGAAGTGCCCGAAGATCTTCATGACCCTTATGTTGGGCATGAGATCGGCCACCAGGCCCTGTTGTTGCTTCATCTTCATCATCTACGAGCAAACGGTACGAATTGACCATCGCTTTATCGCAACTATCAAACGCGCGAAATTGTCGTTAAAATTCATTAGCAGATTGACAACTCGCGGTTGGCTGCGATTCGCGCACCATAACACGATCCGCATCATTTATCACGAGGACGTTTACCATATGCATGTGCATGTTGTGTAAACGAAACTTCTAGAAGCACGTAACTCTTTCTCTGCGTGTACCATCGATTACTCATTTTACGCAATATATCGTAAATCATCAAAGACGCGAAAGTCTAATGAATCTTACGAAAATTTGTATTTTATTTTCCACTTGCCAATTGTCAAACGAGTTTTTTTATTTCTTCAGAACATGCACCATAATTGTTTTCGTGTTTGTAAACAAAATATTACTTTTTTAAGTTTCGCATTGTTTCGAGATTTAGCACTTGTTTTGAAATATAAGGGCGAAGTGTCCTACCTTGGTCGCTTTGACTATCCAAGATTACAGATGTCCAAGAGCGAAGAACTTCCTCTTCGGATCCGCGGCCAATTTACGACGCGGCCTTCAGCGCCTCGCGATTACGTTGCAGCAATCGTGCCAGATATATCAGAAGAACGAAGAAGAGCAAACTAACTAGCCGGCCTGCCATCAGTCGTCGTTTTGTGGCTCGTTTCGTGACTCTTCGTGCTGTCTCGTTTCTCCGGCCGAGGCCCAAGTACCCTCTGCTTCTGCCTTCTTGTCCCAACACTTCCAACCCCCGGTTATGACCTGATCGCCACCACCACCCCGCGCCACCGGAAAAACCCCTTCCAGCAGGGTAGGTACCAAACGTGGACCAATCGGGGCCCGGTAACCAGGCGCAGACCGCTTCGTCGCGCTGCGCTGTTCCTCCGACGCCATGTCGCTTCTTACGCCGTCCCCGGAGTTGCACGGGGGTCTATAATCCTCTTAATAATTCAGACCGCCGCCGCCATGCTCCGTGCAGTTTTCAACGTAAAGAAAGTTTCAACGAAGAAAACAGTCTAAAGTTCCAAGATGCCTAGAGCAGGGGTTAGCAACTGGTGAAACGAAGCTTCCGCTATAGGATCCCCGTATCGGCGCGCGACGCCGATTTCCTGGATATTATTCCAGAATACTTTGCGACCCTTATTATGATTTTTTTGCCAGTATTAGTAATTATTAACTGGAAAATAATGACTCTCGTGCCGCCATTCCACTGCATCAATATTTAAATAAAAAGTTTAGCTCGTGCATTAACATTTACGAATTATCAGCATGTATCCTTTGTATTATATATAGAAGTTCTTCCCGAATATTTCTTCCAATTAATTGTTATATATATATTTAACAAATTTCATATATCTTAAAGATAAAATTTGATAAAGATGAATTTTTGATTTGATAGATTTTGGATGGGGGTCAATTCTTCCTGGTAGAAAATTTTGCTAAAAATCGTCACCCTTTTATACTCGGAATCTACGACGAAAAATGTACTCAATTTCCTGCGATTGAGCTCGCGTATACCATCATCACGTACGTAGAACGGGGTCGATGAAAATAAATGATTCGTACGTAAAGTACGAGCGCATACGAAACGAATGACGCAAAACAAATAGTATAAATCGGATCACGAGCGTAGTTTCACCGTCGAGAATGACCTATGTAAGTCTCAACGGTTAAATATGTCACGTATCGACTTAAAACGGGGGCCGCGACGCAACTTACAGGTATGGATCGTATACATAGTAACTATCCTTTATTATTTAGGGCGATAATCCTTACTGCGATACGACGATCGGTCGGCTAATGATACTATTACAGCACTACGTGCTGACATCACGGAAATTGTATCAAAATTATGTCAACTATCCCACTATCGAGGAAACCTTTTATTTGCCAGTCATATAATAAATTTAATTTGTTATAATTTAATAGACTTTAATCTGTTATTTAAAAGGCGAAGACTATTTTCTGTTCAAACTTGTCAAAATAAATAAAAATATTTGACGAAATAATCAGTGTTTAATTTGCAAATTATGGTATTTTGAGAGCGCAGCTGATGTAACAAAATATAAATCCTAATAAAGAGAACTTTGTTCGAAATTTGAGATTCCCCTTCGGTTGTTCGGGCAACCGATCTTGTTGATTAGCGACAGCGTAGTCTAATTGTTTTTCGGAAGGAAAACAAGGCGGACGTAGCAATTACCGAGATTGAACGACGATCCAGAATTAAACTTTTGCTCTCCAACGTTTCTATAAAAAATAAGCTGCAAGTCGATTAGTCGAGTGAGCGATATATTATAGACAGACGCGCGCAAGAAATAATCTAATTGCGTCATAAATAAAAACGTTTAAATTAATTTCGTCAGCAGAAGTCATGTCACGTTCCGGTATTTTCATTATGATGCTGTGGTCGCTGATGACACGCTCTTTTGGATTTACGATGGATCGTTCAGGTACCGACCAACCTTTGCTTTTATCTTCGCTTCGTTTGAATAGTCACACTTGTTACTGTAATTGATAACAAGGAAATGCAAACTGTATTAATCACTGAAGTCAATTATTTAGTTCCCAGCTTTCAGCATAGTTTTAAAAGGATCGTTATTTTAAATTATACGTCTATGTAAATGTCACAATATTTCTTCTTTTACTTTTTCAAAAAGACCACTCAGCATACAAATGCATAATGTATCTTATAAATACATCTTGAGTTATTACACGTATTGATGATTTATGTCACGCTTCAATAGCGCTTGTGCCCTCTGCGTGGGACACGGCACCGTCCTTGGATACTTATCGAAGAGTATTTGTCGACTCTGCGTTGAAGGACAAGATGCAGGTGACGAGCGTGGATAAGATCTTGCAAGCAAAAGATGCAAAGATATTGGAAAATGTGCCGGATAATCAGACGCGCGAGAAGAGATCAACAACCGAGAATATCGAGACCGGGATGAAGCTCATCGAGATGAAACCTATCAATGAAATAGTATTAGCAATGAGGAACAATGCTTCCGATTCTTCCGAAGAAAACGCTAATACTATTATTACTCCTCGAAATGTCATTTTGCTCCTGATCGATGAAAGGGGCCAGAATGAGAAAGGGGAAGAGAACTCGTGGAAGGATTATAAAGAAAGACTGCCCCTCGCGATTGAAGGATTTCTTCAAGTACTCATTGCACCCATAATCGCATTAATCATTTTTATGTCAGATAGACTTTAGGAAACTGATCGTCGATGGACCAATTTTTTCTTTCATTATTTAACTCTTTTTCATTCAGTAATAATTACAGCACAAATCCGAATTTATATGAAAATATATTTAAGTATTTACATTAAACATAATATTACAAAATATCATAAAATCACAAAGTAATTTATATTTTGATAAAATATATGACGCCCGTAAATAAAGAAGTGGTTTTCATAATATGTTAGATTTAGAAAAGATTTATAGAATTCAGTTTTTGTGCAATATTATTTTTTGTGCCGTGTGAATAAATTATTATATAATATAGTTCGAACTCGAGTTGTGCAAAATTCATATCGTAGAGTTGCCGCGACAAGGTCGAGAGCGCTAATTTTTCCACGGACAACGCGTCGGTTTCCGAAAATAAAGAAAAAAGCAGCGATTGCGAATGTAATTACCTTCGCTCCAATATCGGAGAGTTGTTACCTTGGGCGAGGCAGGAGAGAGGAATGACAACAGGTTTGATAAAAGAAAGATTTTATTAATTAAACATTAAATTTAAGTGTCGAAAGCTATAGGAATATAAAACATTAGAGAATGTTAAAAAATAATAGATATTAAAATATACAAGTATACACAATATATAGTATTATTCTCTTATTACTTGCTTAACTATTTCTTATGTCGGTTAATTTTGTGTACACAAAATATACAAAGTATTATTCTTTTATTATTTACTAAACTATTTTTTATAGCGATCGTTAATTTTGTGTGCACAAAAAATATATAGAATATTATTCTTTTATTACTTACTTAACAATTTCTTACGGCGATCGTTAATTTTGTGTACACAAAAAATATACAGAATATTATTCTTTTATTACTTACTTAACAATTTCTTATGTCGATCATTAATTTGGTGCATTCCATCGAACAGGCGCAGTTTCCGGCAGCAATTTCTCGATCCCGTTAATTCCTGGATTCGAATCTAGCAGATTCAATAAAAGTAACGTAAAGTTGGAATCACGTAAAAGCAAACGCGATTCGAACGACGGTTGGCAAATAATCGATCTTAGCGACCGGGCAAGACCTGTTTCCCCTTTAACTAGGGCAGAACCTAAAACAGGGGGCGAGCCACAAGCAGGTTTATATTTAAAGAACAAATATTTTACACTAATGTTCTATATACATATACTAAAAATTTTAAGAATTAGAACGGATAAAATTAGTTGAGGATTGAGAGAGAGAGATGGTGCAATAAATTTCAAGCAGCATAAAACAAATTTTGATAATTTCAACAATAATTCCAAGACATAAAATATAAAATACAAGATAATATATTTTATAATTATTCCAATCATTTCACTGATAATCTTCAGCATAAAAGTTCAAGTTATATAAGATAACTTTCGATAATCCTCGGCCAGCTTACAAAAACATACAGGGGACATTTCGAAAAAAAATGGGGAGGAAAGATAAATCCATTTTATTTACAGGAGAGATGAATCATGATGTTATATGGGATATTTTCGACGTGTTCTCCAAAATTAGAATGGCTTTTTTCCGTTCTCTGATCGAATCGTTGCACAGGAACGATGGCACGTTCAAGAATGATATCAAATCGTTCTCTGTCAAACCAACTGCTACCAGTTTAATCGGGAATACCATCAGGGAGCTGAAATCTGTTCCAAACGATAATGGTTACATGTTAATCGCTGCAGCGCCGAGAAGCGAGGGAGCTGCCGTCATCGATCTTCTCCAACGCGAAGTAATTAGTGTTTCATTATCTATAAAATTGGCAGATCTGATTCGCTCAAAATAATTTAGAGAAATATAAAATGTTAATTTACATTTAGTAGTTTTTTACTGGAACATCATAGTTAAATATTAATTGACTGTCGAAGTGAGAGACATACACATATAATAAATAAAAATATTATTAAAAAACATAATTATACATATATTAATATATAAATATTAACAACATGTTAACTCTTAATTTTTTTTTAATCGATGAAGACCTCTCCGAGGGACACTCTCTTAATCGTGACGCAAATCTGTGTTGGAGACCAAAGATCCGTTCCATTTTTTGCACAAGGACCGAATTGTCATATTCTTCAGGAGACAAAAATTATTGATGAGCTTCCGATCGCAATAAAAAAAGCGATGATAAAGCGCGATTGCCGTGATTCCGAATGCACGAATCGACAAAGGCGCGATATTCCGATTGTCTCGCGTGTGCCGACCGGCGAGATCTTTTCGCAAGAACTGCCAGGGCGAAAACGAGTTATCAGAAGCAAGAAGGCTGAAAAACCGGTAAGGTGAACCAATAATCGTGTCTCTAATAAATAATGTCGGTTTAAAAAACAACCGGTGTAATGTCGCAAGTTTACTGTAATATATATATTATTGTTCATATTAGATAAATTTACCTAAGCATTCTCAGAATAATATTGACTTATTACATAAATTAGTTTACATCTCAAATTACAAATTGCATAAAATGTATTTGTGTAAATTTTGTGCTTAATACAGTTAATCGAAATATTGATACAAATAATTTGTGTCAAGGACTTTCAGTAGAAATTAGCTCAAACTTTTTTTTAATAATCTGATCTGGAGATAAGCTGATTTTGGACATAAAGATAATTGTTTTTTACATTTTCTGTTTAGAGCACCATAAACGCTGAAGAAACAACAATTGGGAAAGAAATACAAGCCAAAAGTTCGACTTCATTGAAGACGATACCGCATGGCCTTGCTACAGTACTCGGTGTCACGACCTCAATCCTCGCCAAGGCCGCAATAACGTCTTCTTAAAACCAGACATAACATTTTGTACTCAATCTCTATAACATTTTTTTTTTATTTCTATATTTCTTTTTTCCATTTACTTCTGCTATCTATATTTTACACAATTTATAGATGCAAGAAAACGAGAACTTATCGACGATTTTAATAATATTTAAAAAAAACCTTTGTAAGAGAGAATATTCGGCAAATAACGCGTTTAAAAAGAAGTGACAGAAAATTATAATTTTATGTAATTTTCAATATTACTATAATATCGATTAAATTTGCAAATAAACCTTGACGAATAAATTGTACTTACGTGATATACGAGTAATCCTGATTGCATCAGTGAAGTTACTTAATTTTCTTCTAAAGAAAAATGACTTTCTGATTCATCAAATGGAGCTGTCGTTAAAATTTGACCCGAAAGAATTAAGCGCTCTATAATCCACTGTCCGCAATTCAGAGAAGACAGATTTGACTTGCTCGTATATATTTGCGGGGGCAAGTATTTACCGCGTGCGTATAAACATGTCTTGCTCGATCCGGCCAATTACAAAATCGCGCGCGATTGCAACCGGCAATTTCATATACACGCGAATTCCTCCGGTTATGACGGTCGCCGCTCGCGTAATCCTACCCTGGTGCAACAACGGCGCGCAACGTATCCCGCGAAAGAAAGTAAGACGAGGGCATGAGCGCGCGGGCCGCGATTAGTCAGCGTGCGATTCTATACACTCGGAAGTGAATACGGTAAAGAATCGAGCGGGAGAACGCACGATTATTACCGTTATCTTCACTTCGGCGGCGGCGTGCGAAAGCCGCAGCATCGAGCCGATCTTCATCGTGTCAATGATGAATTCTCTCGTTACTAATTATTCGCGAGAACAAAGACTCGCGATTCCGTTCTTGTTAATAATTATCATGATCGCGCGTTATACCGGATAACTCGACTTTTCCAAGGAAAATCGCGTAAATCTCGTAAATATGTGCACGTGACGATAAATATAAGTTCGAAAATAATCTCAAGCATAATTAAATACATTACTTAATTAGATTGACCTGACACGATAGTGACTAAACTTATGCAAAACACATGCGCGTGCAAGAAAAGAAGATTGAACTTGTCGCAATTATATTGTTTTACGTTCGATTTAATTATCATTCGTATCCCTGGCGAAAATTGTTAGTGAGAGATTGTGTTTATATTCGTTTACGAACAGTTTTATCAATGGTTAACCCTCTGCTGACAAAAATTTTACAAATACTTAGAAAACTCTAATAATGGAAACGTGGGAGACTATGTCATTAAACGCCGCTTAAAACACTTCATAAGAAAAACACAGCCGCGAACATCTCATGAACAATTTAATAAATGTTTTAAAGCTGAAACAAAACATCTACTCAACATTTAAGCAAACATCTCGTAAATAGATTATTTTCGCCAGGGATGTGGTATTTGAATGCATAATTTGTAATGTATAAAAATCTACGAAAAAGAAAAAATAGCTTTTTGCTCACTTGACCGTATATAAGACCGTATAACTTTGACCGCGAGCCGCGTAAAGACATATGGATCGAACCTGGGAAGAAAGTTTCGTATTTTTTGTTGTTTATCAGAGCAAGAAAGATGATGCATGTGCGCACCAAAGCGGCCAGGCGCGCTCACCTAGGCGAGGATTTTCGCGTTACATAAGCGTTACAGTTTCATGAGTTTCTAAAATCGCGAAATTATATTAAAGTTAGCTATCGCCGTTTCTCGGTAAGCGTATTGCGAAATTATCGTGATTGCGTACGATGCGTAAGTCAATTCCGCAAGTACTTACGCCGTATCAATTCTCCGGTCTTCGTCGAAGTACATTATTATAACACGCACAGCTATTCCGCTAATGCTTTTGTTTATCGCTAGTGGTTGCTCAAGAAAGATTTATACGATAGCGCATTTATGTATATTAAAAAGCTACTGTTGTGTTAGTTTAATTAACATCTTAGAAGCGTGAGGTTGCTCATGTAAAAAGTGTCGACAGTTTCTGAGCAAAGTATTCATACAATTGATTAAGCACTATTAATATACGACAAAAAAGATAGCGAGCTTGATTATTAGAGGATATGCTTTGTGTAACAGGAAGCTAGCTTATAATCTTTCCTTCGAAAAGAGAATTAATCTCTTTACAATATAAATTCTTTGCATAAAATCATTTGAATTTTAATATAATTTTATAATAATCAGCTTTACATTTTATTGAAATTTACCAAGTAGCAACTGTATTTGGTTATTTTAATAATATTAATATAATATAATATAATATATAATTATTTTAATCTATTTTTTTTCGCCACCGCCTGGACGTTCCGCAATACTCAATATACAAATAATACAAATATACAAATATACAAATATACAAATATACAAATATACTCATAATTTTTTACTTAATGGTTCCGGTATCGTTCAGGATATATTCTTTTACGTCATGGAATAGACGATATAATTTCTAGCCGTCTCTCACAAAGCAATATTTTTCGAGTGCGTCAGTAAAATTTCCCCCCAAAATCGTTAATCGATCGAATTTTTCTCTCACCGTACACTATAACGGGAAGCAAAGTAAGAGTGGGGCATCTCTACGGTATAAAGGAGAACCGGTCCACGCACGAGGTAATCGTTCCCACTCCGTTGTTCATTTAACGTCTCTCGAGTTCGCCGCTCTGCTCATTTCTCTTTCCGCAACAATCCGAAAGTCATCGTCGCCGTGATCGTTTGCACGTCGAGTGTTTGCCTGTGCCTGTGAATTGCACTGAACATCGGTCAAGGTAAGTTCAAGCCTCTATAACGTGTGCCACATATAAAAATCATGTTTCTTTAATTTGGGAAACGTTCAAGTCGAGATCATCGCATTTTGCATGCAGATCGAATCAAAAATTGTTGTGCGATATTGTCATTAAATTTACGTTCAGGGAATAAAATATGCTTTAAATGTCGCGCTTAATCTTTGTAAATGTTCAAATATAATAAAAAGAAAATAAGAGATCGCGCGTTTCAAATTTAATGCAAAACCGCTTGTTAACGAATCCGCAATGTATCGATTTAACGTTTCTTTAACCATTTTTCGTAAGCATCTCTTTTAGACTTCGGATTTTTTAATTTGCTCTGATATCCTTCCTTTCGTCGTCCACATGTACAGAGACACGACACATAAATTTAATACAACATATAATTTACGCTATAAATATATCAAACAGTCGTTAAAAAATGTTGAATATTTATGAGGTTGAGAGTCTAAGATCTTTTTTTATA
This sequence comes from Temnothorax longispinosus, assembly GCF_030848805.1. Taxonomy (NCBI): domain Eukaryota; kingdom Metazoa; phylum Arthropoda; class Insecta; order Hymenoptera; family Formicidae; genus Temnothorax; species Temnothorax longispinosus. Next base: position 6,505,928 of record NC_092363.1, on the reverse strand, counting down.
TTTATGGAAACAGGTTTAAATGTATAAATTTATATATTTCTTTCTTTACATTGGAGGCTCGTGGATATTTAAATACAAAATTACACATTAAATTTGAAATTTAAATCTAGAAATTCTTTTTCTGTAATAAAAACTATTTTTTCTAATGAGTATAACTCGACATATACCGATTGGCAATTTTACTACCATCTACCTACGTTGTGTTAGCCAATTTCAACTTTTACCAAGGACAGCCATCTTATTTTTTTTATGAGAGGAAAGTAGATTCGGGATATTTAAATACAAAATTACACATTAAATTTGAAATTTAAATTTAGAAATTCTTTTTTGTAATAAAAACTATTTTTTTTCTAATAAGTATAACTCAACATATACCGATTGGCAATTTTACTACCATCTACCTACGTCGTGTTAACCAATTTCAACTTTTACCAAGGACAGCCATCTAATTTTTTTTTTATGAGAGGAAACTAGATTCAGGATATGTAAAGCGTAGGATGTAAAAAGACGTAGTTCTTATTATTATATCATATAATTTAGCTCTTCAATATTTAATTAAAAGTCGAAGTCAGGTCTCTCTCTCTCTCTCTCTCTCTCTCTCTCTCTATTTATCTTTTTATTTCCTATTAAATTTTTATATTAGTTGATTATTATAAAATAAATTATTTTTATTATATTCAAATTGCATCCATTGATGCTGCATAGATATAATATTATAAACCTTGTCACTTTTTCGAATACTCGCAGACTGTCACGCTAGCCAATTTTCCCGCGCTTTGTGAGAAGATAATCGCAATAGCAATAATCCAGTGGCCAAGAGTGCTTGCGTCATAGCTGTTCTAACTGTTCTAATAAAAAAAGAAAAAAAAGATTTATGCTGGGAAGCAGTTATTGATGATTGCAAAACTTTTTACTCTTTTACTTTGTCCTTTTTCCAGCTTAATGTTTTTTTCTTTCTTTTAACAATTTATTCTCGAGCTCTAAATAATTATTCTTAATGCCGACGAGATTATATCTCACGGCCGTTTAAATCATAAGAATGTGATCCTGCAAACCTTTTCACAATTAACGGCTACTAAATATAAGTGATAAAAAAAAAAGAATTTCGAAACAATACTGCCGTTCCCCCGAAACGAGGAGAGGTAAAGATTAAGAAACATTCTCTCTGCTTCTCCGTACGAAGCCGCGACGAGTTAGAGAAAGTTCATGTTGAGCAAGCCGCTTTGGTCAGCATTAATTCCTGGCATAAGGAACGATGGGTATCTTAACAGGTTGTGCAATCTCTGTAGTGCACATTACGCGCGTTACACGTGCAACCGAAAAGGAGTCAAATACATAGACATTATGCACATTGGGACGGTGTCCGATTTATTTTGCAAGTATTTTAATTGTACGCTTTCTAATCCTGAAAAAGAGATATATATGTTTATTTATGTTACGACAAATTTTCCATTGTAAGACTTTCCGATTATAGAGAATTCGCGAATTCGCTTGTCTACGAGCAGTATGATGTTCCTTATTGCGATATTCTGTGTTTGCAGATGCTGCTGATACAGCCTACGGACGAAATGTCCAAGCAGATACGAGTGGAGTTGAACGAGAATGCAGCGACGCGCGACAAAGATCTCGAAATTATCAAGGAGTGGCTCGTCAAGCAACCGCATTTGCCTAAATTCGAAGGTACGATGATTTTTTTGTCGGACATATTTGTCAGAATAGATGGTACATTAGATGGTCAAAATAGATGGTATATAGAATAGTTGCGAAGCCCACTTAAAGCTCTGCAATTCGCATCAAATTTTAGGATAGAATTTTACACTTATAATTTTACATGCCATAAATTTTGATATATGTGTATTTGATATATATTTTATATTAATGTACTTTTGATTCTCTTCAGATGCTTTTTAGAATAAAATTCCATTCTGAATTCCGACACGAATTATACGGATCATCTAAAGTAGGCTTTAAATAAATTTTTTCCTGATTAATCGCTGCGCTATATATATATTATACAGACACACGTATGTTTTTACAGTTAACACAATATATTGTCTTTCAGATGATCAAAGATTAATGACGTTTCTACGCGGCTGCAAATTCTCCTTGGAGAAATGCAAACGGAAGCTGGACATGTATTTCACAATGCGTGCGGTGGTCCCTGAATTTTTCTCCAACCGCGACATCACGAGGCCGGTGTTGCAAGAAATAGCGAAGCTCATGTAAGGATACCGCGATCGCGGTATACATACGGCCGCGGCAATAGTTTATAAGATTTCAATTTTAAACGGAAAGAGACATTGCAGGTAATTCGCGTGAACGGATTTAGGCAAACGTTAACTCTTTGTCTCCTTCTTGCAGACATATACCTCCTTTGCCGGGCCTGACGAAGAAAGGATGTCGAGTGATCGTCATGCGAGGAGTCGATAAGGAAGCGCCGACTCCCAATATACCGGAAACTATGAAGGTATAAGTTCATTTCGACTATTGATAGCAAAACGTCCAAAAACGCGCGCGCTTTCTAAGTTCAGTAAAATTTTACCGTGTGCATCTTTTCGCATTTAACATCTTTGAAAAAAGTGCGTTGAATCGTATTATTTGGATGGATTTGCATTTTCTATTGTTCCGCTGTTGTCGAAAATATAAAAACACAATTTATCGCACCATTCTTTCTTTCTTGTATTTGTAGTATCTATAGCTGAACTCATTATATCGATTTCGATAGTTTTGCAGGTTTTTGAAAACATTGATAGGTATCTTCATGTCTCGTGTTGAGCTTCAAAGTAACAGAGACATTATTATCATTAAAGATGGTGTTCATGATCGGCGACATTCGTCTAAGCGAAGAAGAACACGGCGTGGCCGGCGATGTCTACATCCTCGACGCTTCCGTCGCGACGCCCACACATTTCGCCAAGTTTACGCCGGCCTTAGTGAAGAAGTTTCTGGTGTGCGCGATGGAGGCGTATCCGGTGAAGCTGAAGGAAGTGCACGTGGTAAACATCAGTCCGCTCGTCGACACGATTCTCAATTTCGTCAAGCCGTTTTTGAAGGAGAAGATACGCAATCGCATCTTCATGCACAGTGACATCAAGACGCTATACGAATACATACCCAGAGAGATATTGCCAACCGAGTACGGCGGCGACGCCGGACCCATTCAGGTTATACACGGTACGGCATTTCATTACTTTTATTCGTTCGGAGTTATAAAGCGCATCACGGAACGTCATTTTTAACTTCAAGCGCAGTTTCCTTGAGTCTCTTGAATATGTTGAATACATTTTTTTCTCAGAAAAGACATTAAGTCTTCCTAAAAAAGACATTAAGTCTTCTTCATTAAATATGTAAGAGACATCTGTATGAGACATAACAAAATATAACTATTTAAAATAGGAGTGCATATATATAGAAAAATGTTACAAAGTTAAACGTCTTCAACCTGATTTCTCTGACTAATAGCATTTTTTACTTTATCTTTCAGATCAGTGGATGAAGAAGTTGGAAGATTACGGACCGTGGTTCAAGGAGCAGGAAGCTATGAAGACTAACGAGGCATTGCGACCAGGTAAACCAAAGACGCAAGACGACTTGTTCGGTCTCGATGGATCCTTCCGGCAGCTGTCGATCGATTAAATCGTTTAACGCGTATCCGGAACCAATTCGACGTATAATCGTCGCCAACGGCAATCGTTAACCAAATCGCTCGTCCGCATAAACTTCGACATCGATCGATCACAAACTTCGTCCACGATGAAAACTAAAGCATTTTCCTTTCGCCTGTATTGAAAAATTCTGTACGGTGCCCATTATCGAGTATCTTTATAAAATAACACGACCAGGTTTGTCGTGGAACATAGTTGTGAAGTATATAATGTAGTCTCGCTGAAAAGCTTGCCGAAAAAATGGTAGAGATTGCTTAACGTTAGTATTTTTCATTTTTTACATTTTTTTAATCCAATAGTTTATTTATTTTTATTATTGGGGACGTAAATGATTACGATTGATTAGACCCTAAGATTGATGTCCAAGAATCTTAGGGAACAAAGTTTATTTTTTATATAAATATTTTTCTTTTTATTCATCTTTTCTTCTTTTCATTGATTTTTGCTTTGTAAAATATCATCACGTTTTAATAAGAAATATGTAAAATAATCGAGAGTTTTAACGTCTTTCTTTGAGAATTTTATATGAGTAAAACGATAATTACTCTATATATGATCATATTAACGGCACAATGTTATAAAAATTAGAATCTATTTTTTAAAATTATTAGATAAGTTTAGAAAGTTTATTGCCCAGCTTGATATTTCACAAAAGACAATATTTTAATTTAGAAATTGTGATACGATGTTTAGTCAAGCAATATGTTTGAATATATCGCACTTAAATATATGTGTGTGTATATATATGTATATATATATATGTATATATATATATATATATATATATATATATGTGTCTAGTAATAAGTTTATTATTGTTACTAACACAATCATGTCATAAAATGTGCAATAATGTTCAGAGATCGAGTAATGCTCAATTTCGTATTGAGCAAATGTAGCAATATAAAAAAAATTGCGGTAATAGCTCTCTACATTTTTGTTGGAATTGCCATCGATTGCGTTCGGCAAACGTGCAAAAATGTAACACACTGATATATACCTATCATTTACATGATGCTTTCCAATATCTCAGATATTTTTTATTGATACCCTATTTTATTTTAAGAAATCGTGGGTAAAATCTTTTAGAATTATATATGTAGCTGTATTCAAACGCTGTGTGTGGGTAATTTATAAATAAACCCGTAAAGAAAACAGATTTCCCTCAATCGATATCGAATACGTAGCCAGATTCTTTGCGTGCCACACAAATGACTCATATAGCGATGTTTTCGTCACAGCACGAGAAATGTAATTTATATGCAAATACCTGTTACAATAATCAGACGAGAAGCGTTGTGTAATGTAAAATTTCGGAAACCTTGAGCTCGGTAAAGCGTGAGTCTTGTTCTTAGAAAAAAAAATATATGTCTTTTACCTTCGCCAGGTGCGGCGCCGGTCGCCGGCCATTAATTCGTTGCAAAGTGGAACGAAAACGAAAGATTCGAATAAGAATATCGTGTCCAGTGAAAGCTGTATGCAGCGGTTAAACCGCTGTGCTGAAATTGCCCGAGTTTCCATTTACGTTCACTCGACTTCCTGAGATAATCAATGCCAGTGCCGGCATTCAATTATTCGAAAGTCGAAGAGAGAACAACATTAAAATTTCCGGGAATATTCCAAAAAGTTCAGGAGAAGAAGTGTCTTTTCACCTTTTAATTAAAATAAGATCGATGTGTAATTCCAGTCTTCAAGATTGACATATCTCGGTTTATATAAGTATTGTATTTCAAAAAATTGCACATCTACAATCATTGTTCAAGTGCAACTGTTTGACGTATAAAAATTAGCGAATTAAAAAAAATTTGAAAAAAATTGAATTATTTATTTCTCTGCCCGTCTTTTCTGCACGAAGATGAAGATCTCTTTGCTTCATAATTTCTGCATAATAATATCTACTTATATAAGAATAATCAGTTGTCAGCACCTCAATTATTTAGGTGTCTTCTTAGATTGTCAGCACATCAATTATTCAGGTCTCTTAACATGCTATTCTGGTACGGTTTGATGATTCCGATGATGGTCTAACTGTCTAACAAATATGAAAAATAAAAATTAATCTTTTGCGATACATCGACAGCAGCGACGTCGACAATGGTGATGGTGATATAATATTCGTCGTGCCATCACGTATGCGAGACGAGTAGTCGCCTCTCTTCCCGTGTGCATCCCCACTTTTTCATTCTTTTAGTCACTTGCAATCGTCATTGAATCGGCTAAATCAGTCAGTCACTCAGACAGTTCATTAATCAGTCGGTTAGTAAGTTATTCGATCAAGTTAATCGATCAAACTTTTGTAATCCTGAGATCAATAAATCAATTATTAAACTTATCATCAGAGATGACACTTAATAACCGATAACATAGTGTGTGCATAACAATAATCAACATGTGATATCTCAATTACGACAGTTAATTTAGCAAAAGAATTTGTGAAAGTGGTTTCATTAAATTATCTTTCGTTTGATAATAATCAATTATAAATAATCAAAATAATAAACGAAATAATACATTATCACTTTCGATGGACTTTATAGAAAAAAATAAAACAAATTAAATGAAACGATGGAGTAGCGATTAATCTATTAATGATAAAGATTTGCCTTAAACATAAAAAAATTTATTAAATATATTCTATGAAAATGTGCTTAGTAACTTGTGGAAAAATATCGAGAAGTCTAAATGTAAAAAGCATTTCAATTTTTTCAGTAAAATCTTACAAAATATTACTTACTTCTTTCGCTAATACAATATTACATATGCGATATGCACAATTGAAAAGAGTTCCCGAGCGTGTCCGTCAAGAAGATTGCTACTTTCCTGACGGATGAAACTTACAAATAATCACGGAGACTTCACGTTCATACATGTATATTTTGCATTTTTCCTCTTCCTACGATTAGGAAGAGGGAAATAATCTTAGACATTTGTTTTTTCCTTGCTTTCTCTCTCGCGCGCGAACTGTATTGCACAAAATGTTTAATAATACTTTCGCAAGTAAAGAGAGTAAATTGCAATGAATGAGGATTTAGTATCCTTTAGAATCACTCGACTTAATTTTAATAATGCAAGGTCAGCCTCTTCTTGAAAAAAATTTTAGGCAGGATTATAACTAGTTCCAAATTTTTGACATTCAACCGCACACGGCGGAGGAATGTTTTCGATTGCAATAATGTGTTGACAACATGTAATTTATTCGTAAAGGAAAATTTCCAGTTATAAAGATCAACATATTTAAAGCTTGAGTAATATAAACGGCGAGTATTATAAATTACGAGCACAGTAAGGATGTTAGTTTAAAAAGAAATCTTCTTTATTGACAATAATGCATGAAAACAGTTAGAATATTTCGACTGTACTTAGTCTTCTTCAGCACATAATAAAATATAAAGAAAGAAAGTAAAGTCCAAATTATAAAATTAGTAAGGAAACAGTACAATAAGACGAAAAAATTAAATATATAGGTATCATGATGAATAAATTAACTAAATATAGAGTTTATAAAAACACACAGACCAAATTTGTGGCCGTTTGATCTTCTCATATAGCTTTTAACGAGTGGTTAACTTCTCCTTTTTATTTGAGTATTATATACTTCAATTTGCTTAAATGCTGTCACGTTATTAACGAAGAAAGCACATTGATTGTGTTAGTTGATCTTTAGATTTCCATCTTCATGTTTCGACGTAAATGACTCTATAACGACGCGCATAGCGGCCTAATAACTTATGCAGCTCTCGAGTATGATAATATCGACATTAATATTCGGTGAAGTTCATTTAATACTGACCTCAAATTATAAAGTAATTTTACATTCAATGTAAGTGATGTGTTTACGCGTATAGATTATCATTTTATGTGTATGCTATCAATGTCGTAACAATTTCATGTAAATGCGGTTTGCAATCATTTCTTCGCTAATGGTGTATCTTCGCTAGCTTGGCAGTTGAGTCGATATTCTTGAATATCAATAATAAACATACGTATATAAATATACAGTATGTGTAAGGCGCTAACTTTCCACATATAGGTTAGGTTAAATCAATAATTATTACCAGCCTTTGAATGTAAAAATTGCGATTTTCCTTGATAAAATATGATCAATTTATCAACAATATTGCTACGCATTCACCGATCATTATCCCTGATAATAAACTACCGTAATCTTCTTCTTTTTATAGTGTACAATTCTTATAGAAACTTTTTTATATCTCTCATTATTTTGAAGATAATAAAGGCAATAACGATTGTTGGTTTACTCTGAATATTAAATTTATAGTGAATATGATGAATCCTCGTATAAATAAAGATGTTCGCATTTGTTTTCAAAGAAACATTTCTAAAGAATCGGACGTAGCACAACTACTTCCAATAATATTTGCAATTCTAAACGCGATGTTCAAAGTCGAAGATGTATATTTTAAAAATTAGCAATACACGTATGTAATGTAAAAATTGCATATCAGCTCTATAGCAGATTTTTCCACTTCGGCATCATTTCTTCTGTCAAAATCATGTCGAAGAGATTCGGCGTTTTTCACGTTTCTTCACGAATCGCTTCGACCGAACCTCTCACACGTATTGTAGAGATAGCGGCGTGATTCGCATTTAAATACAATCGACAGAAGGAGATCGGCGTGGTGGACAAAACGTAGGGGAGTGGGAGAGTGAGATAGCCAGACGAGAGGTGCGAGCGATCGAAGTGACGGTAGAACGAGAGAAGACTTGAGCACGCAACCTGTGCACATTCTGTCAGTGCCTGGGTATACAAATGCCGATGGTAGAAGAGGCGACGTTTGGCCTCTTATAAGAAGTAACGCGAGGAACAAGACGGTCTCCGCGATCGTCGTTTACTCTCGGTCTTCCGCGAGTCTTCCACGAGATCACGATGCGAGACAATCGGTGAGATTTAAGCCGGCGGCGCTAACTAGAACCGGAGAAACTGCGGTGAGTTCGAATTTCGACATTAATTTTGACAACACGGGATATGCATTTTACAGTTGACACGTTTCTCGAAGAAAGTTTTTGTAGATATCAATTCGCATTTATATATATATTTATAGAAAACGTGCTTGTGCGGCATTGAATCATGCCGGTTCCAGTTTCTGATCATGATCTAGATTTATTGTAATTAGGATTGAGTTTGTAAATTCGTTTTCTTTTACGCATATCTCTTTTGCACTTTCTACACAAAAATATGTATTTTATTCATTCGACTAATATTTTATTCATGTACGTGATTTTTATTACTTATGTTATCAAACATAAATAGATAGAAAAGAATCCACGTCCACGTTCCACGAGATTTTAAAAGAGTGATCAATCTAGCATCGCGGGACATATTACAAAACACATTTACCATATTCTTTTTCATTAGTTGTTTATTCTGAACGGCGAATTTTATCTCTTGGCGGAAATCTCTTATATTTGTTCTTGAATTTTATACTAGAATCCGTTTTCAGCTTTGGAGAGAAACGGACGATACTTGGCGCGTTTCGCGAAGCAGGGCGCGACGCTTTCGTGTGCCAAGGTGTGCTATGCCGATTCGCGTCGACGTCGCGGTGTAACGGACACGCACAGGGTTTCTGAATCGACGTGACCGGCGCGCACCTTCGCCTTGTCGCGTCGCGTTCGCGCTTCCGGGACGACAGCATCGCGACGGCAGAATGAAGCTCGACCTCTTCGTCACGTGCGTCACGGTGAGTTTTCCCGGCCGGTGGTTCTTGATGGTCACTCGCGATTACCTGTTGCATATCTGCATTAAGTCGCGTTATCTCATGCGAACGCGACGGAATGCCGCAAAAAATCGCGACAAAATAATAATATCTCGTAAACAAGGAGATAAAAAAATCGCGAGCGATTAAGAGATCTTTGAATGATCCTAAATGTCGCTATTTATCATTTCTGTCTTAACATGGAGATTTTATTGGAATCAGCTTTGCACATTTAAATGTGACAATTTTATTCGATTATCTTCAACGGATTGCTATCATCAAGCTTTTCAACATCGTTGGTCTTTGGCATCGATGAAAATTATAGCAGAACATTTTTTAGTTTGCTTTTGCGATTTATTATTAAATTTTAACGATCTTTGAACATTCTCTAATCAGCTTTTCTTTTATCTGTCAAAATTCCATATCAGAAAATCTCCTCGTATTCTAGACTTACACATAAACTTGCGTAATCGTTTAGATATAAATAATAAAACAAGACTAAAAATCCATCAGCTTATAATTTCTGTCGAATATGAGCACTTTAAAGGTTTAATCACTATCTTCGTCCAAATTCCTAATAATTTGCGTGACAAACTTGACGAGATCGAGACAACGAGACGTCTCCTCTCATTTTGGACTGTTTCAAAAACGTTTCGCGAGAGAAGTTCTCACGCGCGTAGGAATTCGCGAGTTTACAATAAGGCCGATATTTGCCGAAGCTATTGGCGTTTGTCATACAGGAATTACACGGACGACGACCGAGGACTTCTCGGAAACCTGGAGAACGCTTTGACGACGAGGAAGCGGGATCAAACGCGGCTCCAAGCACGCTTCTTCCTTCCTTCTTAAACATACCGGTTTCTCGAATTCACTCACGTTTCGCGGCGTATTATAGAAATATATATTCTAAATCTAAACGGCGCCGAATAATTTGCTGAAACTATAACGATTACACGCGCGTGTGGATCAATTAATCACGCTGCTCCAAAATCTTTAGCCTTCAAAAGAGATAGAAATTAATCTTAGTGATTAAAGTGGAATCTTTTTTTTATTTTGAAAATCAATCTTTATATTTCCGGAATAACGCTTCTTTTAAATTAAATGATTTATATAAAGACGCGTTCTGATTAGATTATCGCCATCATCATGGCGACAGACAGCGTTTTTATTGCGCAAACAAAATGCATTCTGCTTTAATCACGGTAGACGCAGCTGTACGAGAATGCGAGAACTTAATTCCTAATGAAGCCTCGTGAATGAAGGAAGCTCGCAAATGAATTGCGTTTAAGTTCGTCACGTAGCTTGTACGTGGTCCTGCGGATTTATCGTAGCGATTCGCGCGGTATCGTCGCATCGACGGTACATCATAAGCGAAGAACAAAGGTGTATACGTATCCTCCTGTGCCGTCGTAATTTTTTAACAAGACACACATATGACTGTAATACGCACACAAGATATATTCTACTTCGCAAAAAATAGCATCTCTTTCTTCCCCCAAAGTCAAATCCTTCGAATTTATGAACGAGAAGAAAGATAAGCGTTTGTACATATTATTTCTCAATTTCTGCATTTACTTTGTTGTCGATGTGAATTTTTCTGATTCACGGAAAACAAGAATTAGCTACTATAGCAAATCTAGTCGTAAAATATGGATAACTAACATTTTTTGCAGCGAGAGCTATAATTTAGCAACGGTAGCAAAACTTTAATAAAAGAGGTTTTGCTACTATTGCTAATCTATATCTCTCGCTGCAAAAAATATAGCTTTCGCCTTAACAAATGTTAGTTATCCATGTTTTACGATTAGATTTGCTATAATCGCTTTTTTCTGTGTTATTATTTTTACTCACTTAAGAAATAAAGTGACTTGAAATTATTATGATTCGATTGTCTATTAAAACGATTGTTATCGCAGAATTGAATCCTTCAAACTCGGGAGAAGACAAAGTATTAAAAAATATCAGCATTCCTCAATTTTTAATTGCGTAGCCATCGCGAATTATTCCATCATTATTTTTTTAGTCGCGTTAGGCAATTCGAAATTATTCGAAATGAAAATCTGATTGTCGATCGGCATAATTGTCGAATTGGAAATATATGATGTCATGTTGAAAATTGTTCAAAATTTCGTTCGCTTCCTTCGACTCCTCGATAAAACGAGAAGCCGACCTTACTTTCCCCGGAGCGTAAACCCCTTGATTGCGCAGATTACCGTACACGCAGATTATGTTATGAGACTGTAGTCTACATGCAAAATTTAAGACTCTACACGACATTGTCCTATATTGCGCTCGTTCGTCTAGTACACGTGCACTGGTAATCATTACGCGCGCTCTTCGTAAACGTTTGGCCGTGCGACAATGATATTAAACGCCTTGTTAATGTGCGATTTATCGACAGATTCTGCCGGCAATATTGATTGCGACGTCGTGCGAGATAAACGCTGTCTCGGCGGAAAACGCGACCGCACTCGAGAACGGAAATGATTACGCTCAAGTCTTGGAGCTCTCGTTATTGTTTTACGAAGCGCAGCGTTCTGGTAAGCTGCCGAAGAACAACAGAATTTCGTGGCGAGGCGATTCCGCGTTGCACGACCGCGGCTCGAATGGCGAGGATCTAACCGGAGGCTATTACGATGGTAATAAATCAGTTGCGTTTTAGATCGCTATTTAATTGGATAATTTGCAAAATTAATTATTTATTCTTATTCTACCAGCTGGTGACTTCGTTAAATTCGGCTTCACGATGGCTTTCACGACGACGCTTTTAGCCTGGGGAGCGGTCAACTGGCCGGAGGCTTATGACGCCGCCGGTCAACTCGACGAAGTTCGTAGAGCTATCAAATGGTCTACCGATTACTTTATCAAGTGTCATGTAAGCGAGAACGTGCTGTATGGGCAAGTAGGCGATTTTCCCATCGATCATATGTTTTGGGGGAGACCCGAGGAGCTGAACACCACTAGACCGACCTACAAGATTGATGCGGAGCATCCTGGTAATGTCAATACATCTCTCTTTTCAAATAACGTTCCGAAAAATAAGTAGAAACGAAAAAATACATTATTAAATGTAAACGCGTTTAGTTTAATTTATATTATGTATTATACATTATGACTATCTATTTATACCAGTAAAATATCAGTGCCATTTTTCTACCAGTTTCATTTTCTTTGAACTTATTCTTTATTTCTTCATTTATTTTTTCACTTTTTTTATTTATTTCTTTATTTAACTTCTTTATTTCACGTTTATTATATTCGTTATATATTTGCATCCGTCTAATATGTTCTATTTGCCATTGATCGATCGTAGGTTCGGATCTCGCCGGCGAAACGGCTGCCGCTCTCGCGGCCTCGAGCATCGTCTTCAGCAGTGTCGATCCCGAGTACAGCGCCAAGTGTCTCGAGCACGCGAAGGATCTGTACAAATTCGCGGACGTTTATCGCGGTCTTTATCACGAGGCGATACGCGGCGCCGAGCGATATTACGAGAGCACGGATTACGGCGACGAGCTGGCCTGGGCTGCGATTTGGCTGTTCAAGGCGACCGGAGACACGAAGTACTTCGACGACGCGGTGCATCACTATCAGCACTTCCATCTCAAGGAACGACCGAACGCATTCTTCTACAACAAAAAAGTCGCCGGTATCCAGGTGAGACTTCCCATTTATATATTATATTTTCTATTCTACTGACACATTGATCTTGCTAACGTAATTTATTTGTTGAGAAAGAGCTTCCGTTTTTCGGCGAATTCGACGTTGAAAATAAATAGCGAAGTTTCTTGATCATAAAAGGAAGGTTGTGGATAGTTTGCTAAGCAGTGATATATCTTCTGATATTTTCGGCTACATACATCATCTCTTTTTGCTTTTCGTAGGTGTTGCTGGCTGAATTGACGGGACAATCCGAGTACCAGAATGCCACCCGCGCGTTCTGCGACTTCTCGGTGCGGCAACAGAAACGCACCCCGAAGGGCCTTCTGTTCATCGATAAGTCCGGTACTCTTTCTCACGCCGCTAACGTGGCCTTCGTCTGCCTGGTAGCGGCGGATTCTCCGGAAATCAACGACTCGCAGGAATACCGCCAATTCGCCAGAGGACAAATTGACTATATGCTTGGTGGAGCGGGTAAGACCTTAGTTAAAAATATTCAGAGAGAGACGAAACTCTAATTAATTCACTTTAGTTACCGCAACCCACTATTCGTGGAACTTCTATTTCTCTATTTTTATTTTTATATCATTAATTCGTCATTAATCATTATATCATTGATTAAGCATTAAACATTTTTACACCATTAAATAAAAATCTGGCAGTTAATCAATACATACACATTATACCGAATTTTTACCGTTTTTCATTAATTGTAAATGAATATTTATCTTTTCTCTTTTATCTTTGCTCATTATTGAATCTGTGCATTTTCCAGGGAGGAGTTACGTGGTCGGGTACGGTAAAAATTCGCCGAAACAGCCGCACCATGCCGCGTCTTCTTGCCCCAATAGACCGGCATCCTGCGGATGGCAGGAATTCAGCAAGAACGCACCGAATCCACAGATTCTCTACGGTGCTCTAGTCTCCGGACCGGACGAGGTGGACTCGTTTAAAGATTGTCGCGAGGAGTACGCCTATACGGAGGTCACGTTGGATTACAACGCTGGTTTTACCAGCGTGCTCGCCGGGCTACTGCAACTACAATTAAAGAGTACGGATACGAGTAGAAGATCGTCGAAAGGAAACTAATTCGTAGTTTTAATCGAAGCATATAGACGAATTTCCATGTGAAAATGAGATTCTCGCTGGTTCTTTGTGGTGAAATACGAAAGAACTTTTTAATATAAAGAATTACGTATTGATTTAATTTTACAAGACTTGTAACGTTAATTTTATGTTGCGTTAGAAATCTAATTATATATACAAGTATATATATTATATATATATAGTAAATTCTCTCTCTCTGTCTATAATTGTTGATATGCTGCAGTAAAGCAATAAAACCAAGCGTGATATAGTATCTTGAAATAATGGATATATACCTGAGATTTTACGTCATTAATCTTAAGATTGTTTTAATGTAACTTTTTTAAAATTAAATTTACATAGAAAATATTTTATCTATGTTAATGGTATTTAATTAAATGTAGATTGATTGCCTCGAGGCAGAAACTAAAAGTTAACATGCGAACGTATCAAGACAATGTCCGCTTGTAAATAAAGCGTTTTGTTAAAAAATGATAAGAATTCAATTTATTTGCAGTCCGATGATGACTATAACGATTTAGATGAGCTTGACAAAATTGTAACATTATGGCAAAAAAATGCCTATAGATTGTCATCGATCGTAAACCTACTTATATACGTGCGCGAGCTGAGTCACATAGTACAATATCGATCGCATGTACATAAACAAAAACAAATAGTGAAATAGCTTTTAGACAAAAGTGACAATAATGGACAATACATATTATCTCTCTATGATAGATATTTGCGCATTAAGCACAATGTTCTTCGTAGAATTCTTATAACAATTGATCGCTGACAAAATACCGTTACTACTATTTTTATATTCCGTTCTCTAGAAATATTTTATAAGATTGAATCATTAAATCGTTATTATTTCTCGTCATCAAGTCTGATAATTATGCGAAATATTGCTTGCAATAAAGCACAATGTGTTTTGTTACGTGACCAGACTGTGTACAGTTGTCTCTTTAATAGATCGTATTAACGTGTCATCGAGGATACAAGTTTCCGGCGCGAAGTGAAAACATCGATAATTTTGCAAAGATCACACCAAGAATTTACGCTCTGTAAGTGCCGGGGTTTTTCAAAAACGAAATATGCGAGAATAAAGTAAGACTTATTGAACGTACATGTTTTACGTATAATATTTCTCCTTTGTGATCCGTACGACGTGCCAATAGCGTTCAACGAGGCGTAACGTTAGCGACAACTGCTGTATTGACAATACTCTTTTCCATGCGGTGGCTCTCGTTACAATTGCGCTTACATTACACGCTATTACGTCTATAGCTGTATCGGCACAGGTGCACAGGTGCAATTGAAATAAGCGAGTGCTATCAGCGCTGTCGCCATGCGACGCGAATACATTTTTATCTGCAACTTAACGTGCCTTCTTTTCTTCTTGCTTTCCGAACAACTTTTCGCGAACGGTAAGTTTAATCCAAATTTAAGCAAAATTCCATGGACCTTTATACACTTTGCTTTCTTTCTTCGAAAAATTACGATAACTTGCGACAGGAGAATCGGGAAGTGATTATTCGAAAGGATGCGCCTATCTACGTTGTGAGAACGGTAGCCAATGCGTGAAACGACGGTTTTGGTGCAAGGATCCACCCTGCCCCGGCATGTTGTATTGCTCTAAGTCGAGAAAAGGTAAAGTTCGAGGAGAATGTGTCGATAGATCAGCTTCGTTTTCTGTCAGATGGAAATTTGTCTACTTTCCACTTCAATATCCTCTTCTTTTGAACATTTCCATATCCTTTTTAATTAATTTAAAATATTTTGCATTCATTATATTTGTATGCAATAATATATTTGTACAAGTATAGAGAAAGAGAGATGCTTGGATGAAGGTTTACTTATTTTTAGAATCGTTGAAGGGACCACAAACATGCGACACCGTTCGTTGCAGCAAGGGACACATATGTATCGTTAAAGTGCGAGGATGTCATTGGGATGGGAGTAATTAACACCTATTAACAAAATAATTATACCTATATTTTTTTTAGAAATGCAGATAATACATTTTTAAAACTTTCTCAGAGTGCAAGCAACAATTAGCGCGTTGCGTATCGGAGAAAGAGTATCACGAGGGTGCAGCTTCCTGCGCCGGCTCTGAGTGTCCGTCGGGAAAAAGTTGCATTTTGCGAGAAACGTATTGCGTTAATCCACCCTGCAAACTTATCAGAAGTTGCGAAAATGCGGAAGGTCACATCAAGCAAAAAGATAATTAATTTAATTAATTCTCACTCAATCTTTTCACGTATTTTCTCACACAGGTTTTTACGCACATTCAAAACTATTTAAATATTATTATAAAATATATATTTAAGATATTAATTATTAAATATTAATATTAATTATTATCTAGTAATAATTTTAAATTAATAAAAACATTGAAAAATACCCGATCTCTAAGTTCACACATGTCACAAAATTGTTAAATTTGCACGTAACGAAGACAAATTGCTTGCAGACGTGCAAACTTGGTTCGACACATGCAAAGGTTTGAACTGCGCCTCGGAATATGAGTGTTTCTTGCGAAGACCAGAAAACAATTGTCTCGATTCGTGGTGTACGCACACACCTGATTGCACGCTCACCCTCGGTCCGTTCGTAATAAAATAATAAAATTATTCACGCATTTGCGAAAATAGTGACTCAATATAATTTCTTCATTCCATAGAAGACGAGCTAATCAGCAAGTATTGCTACGGTTGGATCTGTCCGCCAGGGCAAAAATGCGTAGTGCGAATTGTAGATTCGTGTAAGGGTTTTAACTGCACCATCGAGCGATCGTGCCGCGCATCTTCAGTCTCGTCTGCCAAACGCAACACGAACAGTGAGGTATCTTGTTTTTTTTTTAACTCAAAGAATCGTTGTAAGACGCGCGAGATTCGCTATTAATTCTAAGGAGCAAATTAATTTTGCGAAAAGAATTTGCAAAGGATATTATATGATCAAATTAACACATTCACCGCCAAGCGTATTTTAGTTGGCGATTTTCCATTCATGTCGATTAAATGGTTAAAAAAAAAAAACAATAAAATATTTAATTTCTAATATTAAGTTGAACAAAAATATGATATTTATTTGACTGTCACCTCGTGACGGTCACCGGTGACTGACCGGCAGCGTAAACGGAAAGTTCAATGTCGGTCACTGACGCGGCGGTGAATGTGTTAACTTATTTTTCTCTTGTGTTTCGACGATAATTTTTCCGATAAAATAAACTCGCGAGTTCACTAAAAATATAGACTACTTAAGGAGACTCTGACAGAAACAAATGTAGATCGCCGAGCAACCTCCAGCCAGAAGAACCTTAGTGCAAACCGAGAGAGAGCTGATTCGACAGGAACTGGAGAGAAGAACGAACACGCAGACGAATTATCCAATCACAGGAAAAAAGGTGGAGGATTTTCTTATGTGGGCGAGTTGAAGATTACAGAGAATTTCAAGTTTCGAAATTTAAAGACTCGTTTATGATTTCAGCCGACTTTAGGGACTTCAACGTTGAAAGAAAATATACGTCACACAACTCCTACGTAAATTGAGGATTTTTCATTAATACTAATAAATTAATATTTTAAGAACATGATTATTAAGATTATTCTTTTTACACAGAAAGTATAAGATAGAAATCTCGCTGACTCCTCAGCAAAGCGCAACAACGAAATCAAATTTAATCATAGAATCTTTGGAATCATCAACAAACGAACCATATTCAACGTTGCCTCATCCTCAATCTCGACTGAATTACGATAAACCCTCGACGATCGAGGAAGGCACAGTTTTCCAGGTATTAATAGACATTCTTTTATTATTGTTAATAGACATTGTTTTCGGAATCAGCTACTCAGACATCGAAATCCATTCTCTATGGCCGGTATTCATAGTCGGATTTTATTTCAAGACCGTCTTTAAGTAATGTCTTAAATTGCTAATACGGTCATTTGATTTGCTGGACGGAGTCTGCTTAAGACTGCTTTTGACCAGACTTAAGATGATCTTAGATATAAGATCCGACTATCAATACCGCCCTATATCACTCCTGAATTCTCTGATTCGTCTAAGAGCTCAACTTTTCCGGCAATTTTGCCCACTGATGAGAATACCAAGCCAACCATGTCGCGTGACATGGAGAGATTAGAAGCGACGAAGATCTACATAGCGACCGACGACACGTTGCCCCTTCCCGTGATGTTGGAACACATTAACTTTCTTGGGCAAGGTTATCCAATCTGGATAAAGAACGATCCGTATCGTTCATTAGAAGTGAAGGACGAAAACGGATGGAGGTACCAAGCGCCACAAGAACCGTACAAGATTTTATTGCCGCCGTACGAGCCGGTGATCCTCGTCGAAGATGCGAGGAGACGAGGACAATTTTTACCATTCTTCAATGACGCGCTCGACCACCTTTTTAATGAGGCAGCTTTAATATCTTTAACAGAAACAACACCTACAGGTATGTTAGCTGGAATTATACTCTGATCAACGAATGACGTATGGCAGGAACTTAAGAAAAACCTCGAAAAAGCTTGGGCTGAAATACTCGGTGTACCATAAAACTCTTTAAGGATAAATTCGTGATGCACAATTTAAAGTAATTTTTTAAATATTTCATACTCGCGGTATAATCAAGTCACTCAGTTTTCTTTAATCCAAATTTATTTAAATTATTTAAATAACACGGCTTATATATTTCTTCTTTAATCCTGTGTATAAATGTTACTGTTTTAGATATTGGAGATACGAGGATGGATAGTACCTCGACAATTGCAGACGATAAGATTGCTAATTATACAAATGGTTCGACGATTGTCGAGATAGAAAACATCGAGAAGAATAATTCTAATGACTCATCCGACGATCGTGCGAGTTTTCCAGCGATAGAAAAGACAAATACTGCTCCGCCGAGTATTCGCGACAAAGAACTAGACAATTATTATGACGTGAGTACGCTTCGAAGGATTTCAAATGTTTGGTTTGTACCTTCAGTGAATAGAATTGGTACGGTAATTGTTTATTCCATTATATTCGAACCATGCAGAACTACGAGTGGCAACCGTGGTATATGATGCACGATTATCTGGAACGAAACGAGCCGCAATCAAGCGAGCAAGGATCCAAATCAAGCATCGCTGATCTCGCAACGGGTGATTCTTGTAAGAATGATTCTGATAACGTCACGTTAGTTCGCATAAAAGTAATGCAAGACGACGGAAATGAGACTAATTTAATAGCGATTGTACGATATGATATAATACAAAAAAAATTTCGAAGCTCTGCAATGTAGCAAAAAATACAGTAATAACAAACGCAAGGAAACAAAAATGAGAATAATTTAATTGAGCGATTGTACGATATGATATAATACAAAAAAATGTCTGTAATGTAGCAAAAAAAGACACAGATTTAATCATATACGTGCGATTACAATCTCTAGCCTCGGTGCAACGCGTTATTGATATTTCCAGGTAAAAATAATACGTTGGCCGACGTAGAAACGTCCACGCGAAGCCAAATTACGGGCGAGAAGAGGAGCCGAGTTTCTGAAACGCGATATGTAGACGGGCGCAATAAAAATCTTGCGACACTCAGTCCACCTGCTTCAACGGGGCAAAGTGATTACAGCGCGCGGGACGAGAAACTCCACGGTCTTGCAAATTACCCTTATGACACGATATCCGTTTACGACGTTGGCAAATCGAGTCGCGAACACGGTGGATCTTCTTCGAGGCAAATCTCCGAACGTTTCGTCGAACGTCGGAAAGGAAATCAGGTATGCGCAAACGAACTCGCGCGAACGACGTCTCAACGTCTTCATCTTGTTCTGGATGACTTGTGAAACCGGTTCCGAATTTCGGTTTCAGCGCGATACTCCGATCACGTTTCCTTTCGGCCAATTACCCGGCGGCCGAGCGAACGTACAGTAACGTTCTCCTACGAGGCATCGCCTCATTACACCCGTAACAATAATATGAGAAGCAAGCGGCTGAGCGCGGTGTGTACGACGAACATTCCTCTGCAGTCACGAGAGCTATGACAACATCGGCGGCATCGAAAATGACGGGATCGTGATGGGAAACGATACCGTTTCTAATCGAGTGCAAAATTTATGGGTTTTTATTACCTCCTTGTCGTCGCCTTTCCTTTTCCTTCCCATGGCGTGATTTTAGACACGAAATTGTTCGTTTGTAAATCGCTTCCGCGGTTGTTAGCCTGGGGGTAGAGTAAATATACAATGGCAGTGAGAAATTGCGGCATTTCGCGCACTTTCGAGAACGGTGTTGGTCTGTGTGTCCGCGGGAAATGAATTTATCCCTCACTCGAATATCGTTTCTCTTCGCGTTTAAATCGTATTAGACGAGTTAACTAAATATATTTTTCTTAACTTTATATTCTTTTCCGATGTTTCTGCATATTTAACTTGAAATTCCCTTCGGGTAATATGTGCCGTATTGACAATTATATTATATTAAATAAAACAATTACCTAATTCAATTTACCATGATACTTATGCCTCAATAATTGCTTAATTTGAAACAGTATATTCTGTCATAAGCAACTATTCTTAGGACGTGATAATTTAATTGCAACGAACGACGGTCAGCGGTTTATAATGACAGTATATTACGCAGAATTTCTTTGTCATTAAGAGATCTTCAGAAGAGAGTCCGTAATAATTTAATTAGTGCCTGCCAGCTTCTCCACCGGTACATCTGCACCGTGAAATTTCCTTATGACGCGATCTGGTCGCACGTGAATTCCCGAAACTGCTCCTGCGAGTGCGAAGCAGAAGAGAGAAGGTAGGAAAGTGGTGGAAGTTGTCGAATATTACCACGGCGATGGGGAATGGTACCGGTCTAGTCGGCCGTTGATCGCGGTACCGCGAGCTACGCTACTCTCTCGTGCGTCTTTTCCGCGCTGCACTGCGGCGGCCCTAGTCGAGCAATTATCTTTCGAAGGATACGGGGTGACCATCCTCGAAAGGTAAGTTCCTTGCCTTTTTACCTTTACTCTAGCACTTGGTAAGAACTGCCAGGCCTTGAAACCGGTGTCATTTCGGCGAGTCGAGATTTGTGTACCGGAGATGATCTCTCTGTATCTTTTCACTCGTGACAGTGAAATCGAGACGGTTGATGCGACCTGCAATTTTCATATTCATGAAACATAAGCATAAATGATTATTAACGAAAGTTTAATCGATTTTTTATTTATTTTTTTATTAACACTGTTATTGTTAAGAGAGAAAAAGAGAAGGAGAAGAAGGGAAAAAGGGAGACAAAAAATTAGTTATTTTAAATTATTTAGTTTGTTTCTAGCTTTTGTCAGTTAAGTTTAGTTTAATTAATCATTATTTAAATTAATAAATTAATTTTGATGTTTTTATATGATTACAGTTGTATAAAATGAAATACTATGCAAGTTAAGATAAATTCTACTAGGTAATATTTATTAAAAGTCCTGACGACTATATAATTATTTCCGCGCGATATGTGTGCGGAGAAATATGAAAATTTCTGTTAGCGGATTAACGAGTCGATAAACATCTATCACCCGGAGAAAGAAACGTGGTACATAATCTTATAAAAATACGTGCATTTATAAATACATAAGTGCTCGCATATTTGCATCTGACGGGAGAATATGAGTGAAAGGCATATCTGAGCTGCGTCTTCTTGTCTCTAATGTGTATTACACACGATTGACGCGTTTCTGCCACTATTAGGAATTGTGTCCCTATGTGTAATATAATTAATTACTTATTGAATAAACACCGGGATAGATGCAGGATTAATTCGCTATCCGCATAATCGTGTACCTTGGCATTAAGCGTTGTCAGGTCGACCTACCTTTCCCTTGAAACGCTACAATCGTCACCGTATCGACATGCACGGTGTCTTCTTCTCGTAGAACATGCATAATTCGTCTCTCGAGCCTATCGGCAGGACATGATATCCACTTGCAAGTCCTTGAGAGACATATCAGCGCCTGTAAAGATCAATTAAATTACGTGAGAGATATAACGCGTAACGCGATAATTCTTCGTTTTGAGCCGCGCGTTGTTTCGCGCAGAGGCACGATTGTATATGATTATGAAAAAAAAAATTAATAACGAGCTGTGGAAACGGTAATTTGGTCTAATGAAATCGTAAGAGCCTTGGAGTTCACGAAAATTATAAAGAACGCAATCATAATTGTTCAATACCTGGCAGCCTTGCACGCCTACGTTCATTAAAAAGCAATTAGGCAGATATCCGGCCGTACATAGAAGAGAATAATTCTTAATTGTATTGATTCATGGTGAAATTCGTCATTACCGAATATCCCGTAATTATGGGGAAATAAGGTTGTCCGAAAGAATTGGACGTTGAGATCATCTTGCACGTAACGTATTGCGTAATCAAATTATTACTACATCAGATATGCGTATAATATGATGAACCAGATATGGGAACGAGATATACGTATGATATGGTGAACATAGGGAAACAGATGAAATTGACATGGAAAATCACGCCAGGAAATATGTAACGCGGCGTGTAATATCTACATTTTCACGCTCGAAGATCGAGAAGCGTACAGTAATTTGCGGAAAACGATACTTTGCAGCGATTGCGTTGTTAACGTTAAGCATTTTTAAGTTACATAAATTCCAATTAACACCCTCTCAGGTGCTGTGCGAACAAACATTATCGGCGGTCAAACTGTAAACTGTTACGCGATTGATTGTTGCGTATAACGGATGTCGGATAACAAATACACGAGTGACAATTAGAAAAATGCGAAACGTCAGTCAACGTTCACGCGAGACAGTCTCAAGTGGTTACAAAGGATCAAACCATTTATAAATCATAAGTATAATATAATATTATAAATGCGTTATAAATAATTGTTTTCTCACCACCTCTATTTTTCTATTTTTTAAATTCTTAGAGATAAGAATGTTTAAAAACCTTGAAGATAGGTCAGAAAAAATATTCAGAGGTCAATTACAGATATCATCGGTAATAAACGAAGCGCGATGAGAAATCTCTGAGAAGAAAGAAAAAGAGAGAGAGAGAGACAGAGAGAAAGGTCTCGTTTCGTTATTGTACACATCCAAGTATTGCGATAATTTGCGTAAAATGGGAAGCGAGGCGCGTTCTTCGGGATTGCTGGGATTACGAGCGGGCAATTTCTCAATGGTCCGTTGATGCTCGTACGCACGCCCGCATGCACGCACGTACGCACGGCGAAAAGAGTTGCGCAAAATATTTCCACTCATACTTCCATCACTCTAAACGATCGAAAATTACCTCCTTTATCGAGATTTTCCATTTCGAGCAAAAGATATCCAGCGGGCTTGGACGGTGGATTAATCAGGAAGAGCATTAACGTCGAGTGTGTAAAATAAATAACAGGTGTCTAATTATAATTAAACAGGTATGTCAACCGTTCCGTTTTGAAAGTGGTATAAATATAGCCAAGTAAATAATATAATAATATATCGCTAAAGTTGACATATCTTATTTTATCATTTATGTCAACATTCCACTGAAATTTAAAGTGTTATAAAATTAATTACGCTTCGTTCAAGTAAATATTTTATACAAATGCGGTTCAGGAATATTATTAATTATTATATAGCATGATCTGCATAAGTCATCAGCATTTCCGACATTTTCAATATCCGGATTTCACTGAACGATTATTATTATTATTACAATTATCTTTGATAGAATATACAAATAAGACGAGCTTCCTCGTTCCCCAGTTTAATCGAGCTTTATTACATTCCGCCAGTGCGGAGGTACATTATGATACTTTAGCACGTAATCGCAGGAGCCCGAATTCGCCTACAGCTGTACGCTGTACGCTGTACGTCTCTCGAGCGTGTACGCTCCTTCGCAAAGCCTCAACACCGTTACGTTCACTGACCGAGAACCGCGCACTGTCTCGCCGTCGATTACGAAAGTCAGTGCTATTTTACAGCTTCTCCTTCTGTTTCCTTACCTCCTCATCGTGTTGTGTCACGTACATCCGTGCGATACAACACGTCGGATCTAGTTTCGTTGATAAGGACCGTGTCTCAAGATCCGTCGCTCGTTAAAAATCCACCTACAATAGATTTTTCGACGCATATATATAAGAATTGATCTGTCAACGCGAAAAGTCCAGCTTTACCTTTCTCCTTAATTAGTTAAAAAATTCCTGCAGGGAATTCTTATCTATCTAGGAATCGGAAAATATATAATTCGCGTATCTTTGAAATATAATAAAGCCAATTACAGATCTAGATACCATCGACCTTGGTATCTAGACCTTTCCCTTGTCAATGAAGAGCCAATGTGCGGCGTATTACTCTCATAGACCTTTTTTTCCTGCATATCTCTTATCCCCGCCGTCAAGCCGAAATTTGGAGCGTCGCATGAATGCATTCCTACGTGTACAATCGTTCCGCTTCACTCGCGGGCTCGCGGTATTAGACATTCGGCGCGTTACGCCTCGCGCGATTATGTATCCGACTGTGAGAAATGTCGGAAGAGGAAACACGCGGTGTAAAAAAAAAAGTTTCACCGCTACACTCGCGCATGCATACTTACAAGCTGGTGTGCATACCGCCGCACGAGAGACGCAGTCGTGTTGCATTGTATAGAAAGCACGTGCTGCGTCGTGAGGTCGCGAGGGCGCCGCCTCTCGCGATCGTCGGCAGAGCTGAATGAATTTACGGTTGGACACTCTATTACGGGGCTGTTACACGTTCGTTACGACGACGACGACGATAACGGCGACGTCGGTATGCGCACTCTCACTCTCGTTTCGGGCTTTTGTTCTCCACGGAGCTTGGAGCTCCGCTTCATGGTCCGCCGGCGATGCACCGGATCGAAGATAAACGCGCTCTCGGCGGAGCCGTTGCACCGATGCATGACCGGTTTAAGGGATATTGTTTAGATGCCTCGGCTCCTTTGCCGAATGAAAATATTACTTTCGCAGATCGCACGCTTTGCCTCTCAAGCGAGCAATTAAAGAGCACTGAAGACTATAACAAAGGGAGAGCGGCTAAAGTCATGACTTGTCGCCAAGAAACGATCCTTTTAATCCGCATAATCATATTGTAATAAAAACCGATTACAATTACCGTTATCTTTGCGGTATAAGAAGACGTAATGATTATCGCGTAATTTACGTAATCACAGTAATACGCGTAAATTAAATGATCGCGCATCTCTGCGGTCAGTTAATTGTGCAGCTTGCAGAGGCGTTCTCAAATAAAATACGTTCTCCTTGGAATCGACACGCGACGATTTGACAAAGACCTTTCCCTGTCGATATATACGTTATTTATTGTTCGTATAAAAGAACGTTTTATACGAGAACGCTCGATTTCGATTAGATCCGTCAAAGTAAATCGTTGTGTCTTGAGGTGAGCCTCTCGGCTCTCGGTGTTGCGGCGCAATAGAGTCGCGCGATTTGCGCCGAGTTATTACTCACACGGTGAAAAACAACGGAAACGTTTCTGTTCCAGATGAGCTGCAATTGTCCATTAATCACGTCCGCAGGACCCACTTTGGCCTCGACATGCGGCGGCTCGTCCTTCATGCTCTTCATGGGGCTGCTCGAAGTCTTCCTGCGTAGCCAATGCGACCTCGAGGACCCGTGCAACCGACCTGCACCACCGAGCAGTGTCAATACGAGGTAAATTTCATACAAAGACCGTTGTGAACGAGGTGATCGTTAAATTCGAATATGTGGGTCACGGGTAAACGGAGAAGGATCTGATCGACTCCGCCTTTAACGCCGATTTCTTTCGAGTCTTTCGTCGATTGCGCGATAACGGCAATCAATTCGCCGGGAGTTGTTATCCGCGTGTAGATGTACGAGAAATAAATGACGTGTTTATCGATCATTTGTGCGACAATCAGTAGGCGCATTAACGATATCAACGACATCGATGAAGGAAAATAAAAAGAACTCGTCGGAGATTAGGAACGGTATCTATCTCTCGGGAGTTCGTAAATGTTGAAAACGTTCATAAATCTCATGACCTGAGTCACGACTGTCCGCTGGATCGTCAACTTGTCCGACTATCTTAATTATCAGTGATCAGCCTGGATAACGGGAACACGCGAGCTTATAGGGAACTCGCCAAAGCGGTTTCCTTGTTTTCGTCTAATCATTGCTTGATCGTTTGACCGAGGTCGCGAGATACGGTCGCGAGGACGAGCCCAACATCCCGGTTTCCTTATCTTCGCGCGACCGGTTACGTCGCATTGTGCGCGCGCGCTGGTTGTAATAACACGCGTCGCGCTTTTTCTCTCGCTCGTGCGTGTGAGATCTCCCGGGCCCACTTATCGACGGGAGAGATTTCTTCCGCGAAGGAGAAGAGAGCATCGTGCATCCGCGGGAAGCGTTCCGCGACGAATCCTAAATACGGTGTGCGATTGTGTCGCGAGACACACGTTACTCACGTAATACCGCAGGGATATCGTCTTATTGCCGGTGTGCGCCTCTCATTTCTCTCTTTCGTTGTCGCGGAAAGAAAACACGAGCATCCATGCACCGCCTCTATCCGCGAGATCGTAAGTGTACGCGCGTACGTAATACCGCGGGCTATTGTTCCGATGCATCTCTTCCGTTGCGTCACATCTGGTCGCTTCATCGACGCGCACTTGCGCTGCACGCACCGACGCGCGAAAGAATTGCGGGGAAGCTCTTAGAGAGGGGAAGAAGCTATGAAGAAAACGCGCTGAAAAGTATAAATGTAAAAATAAAATTATATTTTGAAACGCGCCTGATAAAATTTATTTCAATTTATTTAATTTTCAAGTTTATTTAATTTATTTATTTGGTCCTTGAACGCGCACACGGCGTTCCGCAGAGTCTTCTCTCCGTATTAAAATCTTCAAAATGCTACCCTTTATGCCTTGATTGCATGGTTTAATATTCGAATGTAACAAGCTTAAAAAAGAAACTTTTTGTTAAACGATACTTCGTCGTTTTATTCTATCACGTTCCGTCCTATCACGCGCGAAGGACGCAAAATGATCTGTGAAACCGCGACCGTCAACAAGAAAGGGAGAAAAAGAAAAAGAACGGAGTGCCGGTGTGCCGTGAAGTTTATTACGTGTCATACGGAAACCCGTTTGACGAAGATGGAAACAGGTTTGATAGTGTGTTTCGACCTGTCTTATATACGCCGCCGGCAATTAGACAAACCTGAGTCATTTGGCATATATATTCCAGTGAATTTACATATACGTATGAGAAACATTGTTTATCTATATGCATTCTTGTTCATTGGTGATTTTCTAATATTGGATTTTGATAGCAACGTAGTTGCTACATATAAGACAAACTGATGTAAGGCGTATTGCGCTTTGCATCACACACGTGTCTCATGATACATTCATTATTCGCATGCTAAAGGAGACATTAATCAAAATGAATTAAAATAAGACATAAAAGATTCATATCTTTCGCAAGAAATGTATATGATATTCATTCGTTAACGATCAAAAAGCGTCAGCTTTAAAATAAAGTGTCTTTTTACTAATCGCTACTCTTACTAAAAAAAAAAGAAAATGTCAATAAAATGTTAACTGTTCCTTAAATTGCATTTTTACGAACTTTACCCTTCAACATTTACAAAGCACGTGCCTCTCAGCGACTTTAAGGAGAAATCGATTAGCAAGAATAAGCAGAGCTCCGAGGGGAAGAGCGGATCATCGGAGAGACCCTATTATAAAATCACGTGTGCGCCATTCTAGCAAGTCCCGCGCGTAAAAGTATGTCATTGTCCCCCGTAGAGTATATATACGGATACGGGCACGCCGTGGCATTCAGCTGAGAGCATATACCACGGACACTTACGATCGTCCCAGGCAACCTCCTGAGAAACCCGCCTTTCGCCCGATGCCGATATTATAGTCAGGCGTAGCTAGAAGGGAAAGGGTGCACCCAATACGGAGGGGCCTGGTGGGACGCAAAATCGATCGAATTTGCCAACGTCCATGATGTAACAATCATTAGCTTACTAGGCGAATTAAGAATTGAATTTAATAGATTAATTAAAAACGTCAGAACGTGGCTTATTAAATTATTAATTATGCACTGATAAATCATTGATGTAATTGCTCAATTAAAAATGGAGAAGGAGACTTAATGTGAGAGAGCAAATAATTTAATTTAACAGTTGAATTTAAATTTTCATTTCTCCCTTCGTAATAATCTCTCTTCGCTGTCCCTGTAACCCGGTTTCTAATTCGTAAGACGGTAAGAAGATCGCTTAATAACACGACTCCGCTAATTAACGTGCCTTTCGTAAACGAGCGTACGTCGTAAATCGTCGGAAACCGAGCAATCTTCCGCGCCAACACGACATTCTTGCTTTCGAAATGTCGTGTCTTCCAGATTAATGTGAGGTAAGTACCGAATTCTGGTTGAGAAAAAAATTCGCATACGCTAAACGTTCTCAGCCACTTCGTCGCTCTTCATTCATCGCAAGGTCGATGATCCAGCGCAATGATTAAACGCAAAAACTGATGTACGCGATGTACGTGTACGATGGAAAACCAAACGAGACATTGGACATTTCTTTAATTATTTTCGAATAAACGCGATGTCACCCTTCTTTTTCTTCTTCTTCAGGTACGACTTCGTAGTGATCGGAGGCGGTAGCGCTGGTGCGACTGTCGCGGCCAGATTGTCGGAAGAGCCGAGATTTTCCGTATTGCTGTTGGAAGCTGGATTAGACGAGCCGACGGGCACCCAGATACCCTCGTTCTTCTTCAATTTCATCGGCAGTGAGATCGATTGGCAATACACCACCGAGAGCGAGGATGAAGCTTGCTTGAACAAGGAGCACAGAAAATGTTACTGGCCTAGAGGAAAGGTATGTAGAATTAAGTATGAAAGAAAAAAAGAGAGAGGGAGAGGGAGAAACTGCTGGTGTTAATTCTTCTAATTAGTACCAATTAAACTCTCCACTTAAATTATATCACGATTTAAAGTTGACAATTCAATGTTTTTATTTTTAAAAACCTTAAGTATTTCATGTAATTATAGGAAACATAAAAAATTAATGAATTTTATAATCTAATCAGTAAGGTCTTAAAATAAATTCACTAGTTTTAATTTAAAATTAGCGAGTTTTGATACTTGTTTGTGAGGTATCCATACGAAGCTGCAGTATGAAACTAGATAATGTAAAACTTGAATCCGCAGGTCCTCGGCGGTACGAGCGTCATGAATGGGATGACGTATATGAGAGGATCGCGCAAGGATTACGACGACTGGGCCAGGCTGGGCAACGTCGGATGGTCCTATCGCGACGTCCTTCCATATTTTATACGGAGCGAGGATAATCAGCAAGTGAACAGCATGGATTACGGTTATCACGGGGTCGGTGGGCCGCTCACGGTCATGCAGTTTCCTTATCACCCGCCGTTGAGCTTCGCTCTGCTGGAGGCCGGCAAGGAACTGGGTATGTGTAGTCGAGCGAGGCTCATCGAGCGACCAGATGACCTTTACTCCTACGTCTATCAGGATTAACCAAGAGATCCGAGACTTGGATTGCTTTTGTCTCACTCTTTCCCAACCTTGCTTCTATCTGTATCAGGATACGACACGGTTGATCTGAATGGACGGACCCACACCGGCTTCGCCATAGCGCAGACCACGTCCAGAAATGGCTCGCGGCTCTCTACGGCGCGCGCCTTCCTACGTCCCGCCCGGAATCGGCCGAATCTCCACATAATGCTGAACTCGACGGCGACGAGGATCCTATTCGACAAGGATAACAGGGCGGTCGGCGTCGAGTTCCTTCATGACGGAATGATGAAACACGTGTCGGTGGCGAAAGAGGTGGTCGTGAGCGGAGGTAATTCCAATTGAGATAACGAACGCTTCGTCGGCTTCGTGTGTAATTTAAACCGGGCGCAAGTCAGGCAAATCTCTGTGGACTTCTCGTGGAGCGCTCGAACACATTCTGGGTTCTGTCTTATCTTCGTCCGCGTAGGGAAGCTGAAGAGGAGCAACTATACATTTCTATTCATGTCGAGAGGATGTCGTACATATAGAAATCTTTGTTTAGAAACACCACACGCTCTCCACACACACACGCACACACAGAGTCAGTCTTAATTACTCATCCTTCCACAAATTCTCTCGAGGGGTAGTAATCGATTTCTCCCGAACAATACGGATTGCGCGTTTTGCGATGTCCTTGGGGTACTAAGCTTCAGTAACGTTAAAGCGATAGAAGATAAATACACGCCGATAAATTCCTTATCTTCAGAAATTCAAAAACTTACGGTAGATGAAGAAATGATTTTTCCATTTTTAAATCTTTATAAATTGATTTCATAGATTTAATTAAATAAATACGTTATCTTTTAATGTCCACAATATTATCCAGTGGCAAGACCTGTACGATTTATCATATACTTAGCGTTACCTATCGTGCGCACAGATCTCCGCAATGAAATTGTGTGTTTAGGTGCCGTTAACTCGCCGCAAATCCTCTTAAACAGTGGCATAGGACCTCGCGAGGAGCTCAATGCGGTGGGTGTGCCAGTTGTCCGTGATCTCCCGGGTGTCGGCAAAAATCTTCACAATCATGTCGCCTACTCGCTGATCTTCACCATCAACGATACCGATACCACTCCTCTCAATTGGGCGACCGCCATGGAGTACTTGCTCTTCAGGGACGGGCTGATGTCTGGCACAGGTGAGATAGACTGTTCTAAACGTTTACTTGAAAATTTTTCAATGTAAAAATGAAACGAGGGAGAGAGAGAGAGAGAGAGAGAGAGAGGTAAAGAAGTATGTATCTAAAATTGATTTGCTTACAATATTTTCAAGAAGAAGAATTATTTAACTTCTTAAAAGACAGTTAAGGTTTGGTGGAGAAAACGTCAAATCGCGAAAAGATTGTTAGCTTCGTATCCTGTCAGTATTTTTAGTCAACAAGTATAAAACTATCATTGACTCGTTATTACATTGGAAGGATCGAGACTTGAGATCGAGACTCCCGCTCTAGGGGGAAATTGCAATTTCATTGATCGGGGCAGCGCGGTCGTGTTAAAGTACCGGCCCGTTTCTCCTTCCTGTTTACCATGTCGAAGGATGTTGCATCTCGGAGCGTTAATTTGCGGGTTTCGTGCGCGAGCAGTGAAAGTGTATTATTGCACAATGGTCACGTTCCTGGGTTCTGTCGACCCCGCGATTACGTGACTTATCCGGGCCGACAGATCTATTTACCGTCGTCCGAATTGCGGGCCAACTTAAAGCCGGTCGAGTCGTCGCTTCGCGCGCGGCACTCGTGCCTACTCTCCTTTTACGATTTGTCAATGCGAATTATCCGGCGATCCCTGTTCTATTCCTCGTTGTTTCGCACACTCTCTATACATTATCGATGTCACGAATATTATTTCCCACGCGTTGTTCTATGATCCGAAGAAGGGACAAGGGACTGAGAAACATTATGATGAAAGAATAAAACGCGTATAGAAATATTTAGTAACATTAAAAATTATTTTAGCGACGTGAAAACAATTACCCGACACAACTGTTAGACATGTCAACAGCTAATAATCTTATTGCAATAATATTTATTTAAGTGCGATAATTTATGAGACTATCATGATTGATGCAGCAGCAGTCTAATATTTACATTCATCTTCTCATAGATTAATATTAACAACTCATTCACGCTGAACAACCCCGTCATTGACCTTTCTACAAATTACATTTGCATTTCCATTTACATTATAAGCTAAATTATATCGCGTGTTAGTAAAAATGTGGTTAAAAAGAACTTTATATATGTATATATGAAAGAACAAAAGAAGTTATGCGCGAGAAAGTTTGTTCGGGATCGTTATTTCGTACGATCTGTACGATCGTCTAATTAATTTTCGCGCTCAATTACAGATGCCGATCAGGCGGCATCAACCTCGCACTCCGCTCGCGTACCTTATTCCGATCCTTATTAATCGAAAGCAGCAGGGCAACTGTTGGAAAAATAAAGCGAGCACGTAGCTTCGCGTCGGGAATTCGTCCGAGTAAATTGCTCGGGAATTTATGTAGATACGTACTCCGGTCTTCGTGTGCTGTATCCCTTTCACGAGACTAACTCGATCATAACCCAGAGCGCTTTTTAAGGTATCCGGCACGACCGGTAGCCCCGAGCCGTGCTGGTTTTTAACGAGCGTCACCTCCGGGGCTGAACTCCTTCACGTCTGAGACTCGCGTCTCTCTCTCTTCTCCCTGCACGAAACGTCGCCGCTGGCGTGGCGAGACGTTGTAATGGGCCACAGTGCTCTCGCTAAAATGCAGCTCGCAAAATCGCTTCTCTTGACATCGGCCGCGCGAATCAGTTATGCGATGCGGTTCGATTAAATTACATAAGAGTAACGAACGCGGTCAGAATGAATTATAAGGGTGTTGCAGAAACGTCCATTGCATTTTGGTCGGTTTGAAATACTGGTGTTTCGAATTTCGCTTGAAAGCGAAGTTGATTGGATCAGATCAATGACTGAATTTTTTTCATTTATTAATCAAATTTAAATTAATAAATTTCTAAAAAATACAACAGATTGCTTGACGCATCAGTTATTGTTGTAAATTGAATATTCGACTGCAAAAATATTCCTTTCAATGATGTGGAATTCTTGACGATCACATTGTGATCGTTACACATATCACATCATAAAATTATTTACAATCATACATATAGTAAATTAACAATATCACTAAATTTTTGGATACGAGATGAGACAGGATATACTTAGCGTTGCGTTGATCCAGGAATATCCGAGGTGACGGCAATGATAAACACTAAGTATGCGGATCCGAGGGAGGATCATCCCGACGTGCAGCTAATCTTTGGCGGTTTCCTGGCCGATTGCGCGGAGACTGGTATGGTGGGCGAAAAGAAGGGTACGAACCGCAGCATCTACGTCATCCCGACTATCCTGCATCCGAAGAGTCGCGGTTATCTGCGCTTGCGAAACAACGATCCTCTCTCGAAACCGCTGATCTACCCTAAATACCTGACTCATCCTGACGATGTGGCCGCTCTCGTAGAGGCTGTTAAGTTTAGCATCCGATTATCGGAGACCCAGGCGCTCAAAAGGTATACGAACTTTCCTCGACGGCTTTCCTGTAATGAACGCAGAAATTATATCATTAAAAAAAATAAGATAGAAAGTAGCAAATATATCTTTTTTTTGCTATTATTTCTATATTTTCTGAATGTCTTATTTAATTCCATTTTGAACAATTTATTACTTACTTGCATTAAATTTTAGGATAAAATTCTGTTTATAATTTTACATGCGGTGCATCTTGACGTATGTGTATATTTTAATATACATTTTATATATCTGTGTATTTTAATTCTTCGCAAATGTTTTTCGGCAACCTAAAAATATAAAAAAAATATAAATATTCTGACGCGAATAATAGGTCGTGTGAAGCGAGCTTTACTCAAATAAATAAAATGTTTCTTCTTTTAACATGGTTGATTATTTTTATTATAAACAAAGATGACTTAAAAATCTTGATTTGTTCTTACGCTGATATCGTGGAAATCCTTTTCAGGTACGGTTTCGAGCTGGACCGAATTCCCGTAAAGAACTGCGAGCACCTCAAGTTCGGTTGCGACGCTTACTGGGAGTGCGCGGTTCGTCATGACACAGCGCCCGAGAATCATCAGGCGGGATCCTGCAAAATGGGACCGCCAGACGATCCACTGGCCGTGATTGACAATCAATTGCGAGTTAGAGGGGTGCGTGGTGTAAGAGTGGCCGACACGAGCATCATGCCGAAGGTGACGTCTGGCAACACGAATGCACCGGCAATCATGATCGGTATGTAAATCTTTTTTTTTTCTTTCCATTTTGTCTTTTTATATCTGTATGTGTACACGTGTGTTGTTACAGGTGAAAGAGCGGCAGATTTTATCAAGAAGACCTGGATCGGTTGACCCAAAATTGTTTAATCAAACGATCCGATTACACCGTCCTATCAATATTTCGCTAAGGACATTGTGTTTCCCACACAGATAACTAACTGAGAGAAATGAAAAGAAAAAGTAAAGAAGTTTGGAAAACGTAGAATGTTTATATAAGGAATCGAAAAAATATATAAAATTATTCTTAGATAAGTAATGTAAAAATCAAGTGGAATACGCGCGCGCGCACGCGTGTATTCCACTTCTCTTGCGGATTGTATTGCTTCGAATTTCCCACCGTAGATGAGAAATATAAATTTTACATAACACAAGTTTGTATCCTCCTGACAATTTTATAAAATTTTTTATTATTAATTAATTAGCTTAATTAAGAGATATTATTTGATGTATTATTATTATTATACTATTTAAAAGCGTATATTTGTTTGAATAAGTTATGTAATTTATCTGATCCATCGAGGACGATAATTCTTTAGCAAAATCTTTATAATTTTACTAAAAAAAGAAATCATGTTACACTTTTTCCTAGTTACATGACAATTTGGAATTTACTTTAGACTCATTTGATGATGTATCGTATGTATGTTTAAGTTCGTTTCGTAGTAATTTTCCGAAGATTGTATCACCCAAACCAAACGGGTCTATTAAGCGCGGAATTTTTAATGAGCAAATCGTCCGATTGCGATCTTCCTCTGCATTTCCACCGAGAGTAAATAGAGTAAGAAACTTCGTTGTACTGTAAATAGTACATTGCCGCAGTGTATTCTACGAATCACTCGTAATAATGTACAAAAATAAAACATATTTTCGTGGATACCTCATATCTCTTTTGAAATGTATCATCAATTTGAAATATCCTTTCCTCTTTAACAAATAACAATTCAAATAATAATTCCTACATTTTCCTCGTTTTAGATTTGAAAATGTCAAGAGTCAATCGCTATATCGTTAACTAACTAAACTCATTGCTCCTATCAAGTGGCCAATTTAATGAGAATGATAATCACCAGCACGAATTAATCGACAATAATTATCGGTGTACGATCATTCTATTATATATTTATATATTGTCTATGTCAGGTATGGTCAACTTCGAGCTCCGAAGCTACGACACTTCGCCCTTTTCGTTTACAAAGAATGGGAAAAAGGGCTTTTTTACCTATATACAAAATAAATCATCCGCTGAATGAAATGAATTGTGCCCGCTCAACTTTATTTAGCGGAGAAACCTTTTTTTCGTTCTCCACAAATGGAAAAGGAGAAATATCGTAGCTCCGGAATCCGAAGGTCGAAGTTGACCAGGCCTGGTCTATATACATATAGGGGAGACCGAAACACCGTGAGCCACGGGGTACCATGTATCATTGACTGTTTAGGGTAATCCAGAATGTTTAGGTTGATTCAACTATAAGTATCATGTGACGGTTATTTCGTTGCCCATACTTCGTATCTAGGTGGTAGTCATCAAAGTCTGTAGTCTCGAGACGCACGTGACATAAATGGTTTTCGTGATGCGTAAATAACTTTTTAACCGTTTAGAAATGTTTTAATATTGTTTTTGTAGTAAAATATATGCACGTGCTAAAAATTAAGTGTAACTTTCTAGCATCTCTTGACATTTTACTATAGATAATCATGTATCATTTATTTTTTTTTATTACGTTTCACCGTTCTATATTATGTGCATTTGGGGCACTATGGGATACCATTCAACACTGATAATGAGAGCGCGCGCAGGTCGTACCTGTCGAAAATAGTTTTCTTCGTCAAAAACGAATCACACACAAAAGGCTTCTAACAATAGGTCAGAAAACCCTTACGGTCAATGCTCAGTAGCTACTTACCTGAAAACCATTTAGAGGTTTTCAGCGTAAAGAAATTGTCCCAGAAATTGTAATATCAAAAACACGCAGTGGTACTCATACATTGTTGGATTATATCAATAAAAATGGGAAAGGAAGATTTTCTATAAAAAATATGTTGTACTTATATATATGTATACGTATGTTTGTACATATGAGAAGCACAAGTACATTTTTGCTTCCTAGAGGAAGCTTTGTGATGGTGAAAAAAAAATTTGTGTGTGTGTGTGTGTGTGTGTGTATTATAATTCTTAATCACGATTATATATTAATATATAATAATGAGATCAAATATTCTTAATTTAGAATTTCTTTCACATCGAAGCACATCGAGACTCGTGGCAATGCAGCGTGCTCGGCAGCAAGGGTTCATCCATTAAGCAAGAAAAATCAAGAAGCATTTTTTTTTTTTTATTCAATATAAAGAAAAGACCGTGGGGGTACCCATGTGGTCATAGTAGCAAAACCGAAATCTAAATTGCATCACATCAAAACAAAAGACACTTCGACTAAATCAACATGGACGCCTCAATAAAAGCGTCCCAAACAGAAGTTAACTGCGTAATAAAACTCGTATACTCTTATAACTCTGAACTCGAAACTATGTGTAAGTGTATGAATGTATGTATATTTGTTCGTGTATGTCCGCGGTGTTGGGAACTCGGTATTGTCGTAGGTACGTTAAGCCCAAGGAACTGCGCGGATCACTTCCCCCTGCGGCCCAAGAAGCATTTTAGCTATATTGCATTAATTTTATGACGTTGCTGCAATATAGTTGAAATGTTTCTTAACCTTTCTCGTTTAATCGGAATGTAACTGCTGAAAAGAGTTGAAAATTATTCTCTACCTTTTTTTTTTTTTTTTTTTTTTTACGTGGTGGAAATCTTCGAAAGACTCCCCGCCCTGTGATAGGGAGGGGGAGTGTCGGATTCTACGCGCACGCGTACCACCGTTACGAGGGGCGCTTCAGAGGACCGAAATCCCCTGAGCCTCCCTCAGCGTGGCATCGCGCGCCCATAGCCTACCGACTAAAACCACCACGAGCAACCCTGACCTAACTTTCTAAGGGTGCTGGGTGTCGATCCGCAGACACACGCACCGCGCTACGCGACGTCCTAAAATCGCCTAACTCTCGCAGGGTTAGGTGGGTGTCGATCCGCAGACACACGCACCGCGCTTCGCGACGCCCTAATCGCCTAACTCCACGGGTGTGGGTGGGTGTCGATCCGCAGACACACGCACCGCGACTTTGCGACGCCCTAATCGCACCGTAATCTCCAGGGTGTGGGTGGGTGTCGATCCGCAGACACACGCACCACGCGACGCGACGCCCTAATCGCCTAACTTCGCACGGTGTGGGTGGGTGTCGATCCGCAGACACACGCACCGCCGCGACGCGACGCCCTAATCGCCTAACTTCCGCACCGGGTGTGTGGTGGGTGTCGATCCGCAGACACACGCACCGCGCGACTCGCGACGCCCTAAATCGCCTACTTACACTCGGGGGTGTGTGGTGGGTGTCGATCCGCAGACACACGCACCGCTCGACGCTACGTATAGTTAAGAATATAATTAAGAAAATTTTGCGTATATTATTTCGTTTTGCGACCACTTAATAAACAATAGACGTTGTAATGACCTTACCAGTCGTTGTTACATGCTATGCTACATGTACTTATTATAATACAATTATCCGTACCCTCAGTTCTCAATGATATCCCGAGGCAGTAGAATCGTATTGCTAGCATTAAGAACTTATTGTGACAAGATACATCGCGGCATACACCAAACTTAATAGCTACGAAGAATTACACCTAATTCTAGCATAATTTAAATAGGGTGAGTTAGTAGAAATAGAATACACTTATATGTTGCGTTTAGAAAATATAACACAGTTTTTTAAATATGATTTGTAAAAACTAGCTTGACAAACATGGTTCAATATTATTTTTCAAATATTATCAAGAATAGGTCACGAATGTAACGTCTTTACAGGTACATGAAATAAAAATTGCCATAATGTCGACTTTCATTCTGCGCATTTTGACATTATTAGGCATCTTATTCACTTGTCAAAATTCCGATTTGAATGACTCAATTGCCACGTCACGTAATACCTGAGCACTATATAGTCGAGTTAGATCTTAGTATACAATTGAGAATGATTACTACGTTGGTACATGCTTTCTTTGTCTCAGAATTAATCGTCCAACGGAAAGTATACATTTTTCAGCGAGAAGACAAAAAATATTAAAAGAATCTCTCGTCCCGAAGAAAATAAATTCTCGACAATCTTATAAACCAATGCGTTTTGTACACAACCCGATAAGTGATTTTGTGGACATCTATTTTGCTAACGAGTTATCAAAAGGGCATTACATTTGGCAAATAAATTTTAAAACATTACTGGATGAATTGATTGACAGTGTTGCAACTACCCACATAGACTGTAGGTCTATGTAGGTAGTTGCAACACTGTCAATCAATTCATAAAAAAAAGAAATTGGCAAATAGATTTTAAAACATTACTGGATAAATTGATTGACAGTGTTGCAATTAATTCATCCAGTAATGTTTTAAAATTCACTTGTCAATTTTTTTTTTTTTTTAGAAGTTCTCTTGGCAAGACATACTCTCGGTGGCTTGCCATTGCCTTCCGAAAGGAGAACAAGCGAATATAATTTTTTTTTTGAATATAATTTTTCTAGCTCTACCGGGAATTGAACCCGGGATTTTTGACTCAATAGACCAATGTGCTGTCTAATAGGCCACGCTCGTCCTCAGAGTTTGTATAATACACAACACGACAAATGATTTTGTGGACAACTATTTTGCTAATAAGTTATCAGATTAAACCGACAATTATCAAGTGTTTATATTATCTAATACGCTTATTGTTTAAATGTGACAGATGGTTGCTGGAAACGAATAGAACTCGAGATCTATTTCCATGTTGGGACGAACTAGTTTTTAAGGCGATCTTTAACGTTTCTGTACTTCATCTTAGAAAACACACAGTTTTGTCGAACATGCCTGTACGACTTGTACGAGTGACTTATAGGCACGATGAACGCCTGACGTGGACGCACTTCCATGAAACTCCTGTAATTACTCTTAATCTTCTGGTGATTTTGGTATCCGACTCCTCTCTTATTCCCAACAGAATCAATGAGAGAATTAGTCTTCGATGCAGACAACAAACAGCATTGCATTTAAGATACGCAAAAATGGTTATCAAGAATGTCACGCTGCATTTGGAATTTCAATCGAAGCGTTACAAGAAGCTTGCAAAAGTGGATCATGTCGCAGTACCGAATTTTCGCTCTGAAAGCATGTATAAGTTGGGTCTTATTTTTTATAGGTAATGCACATATATATACATATATAATTAAAAAGACAATGATATACAATTAGAAAGACAAATATTTTCCGTAAAATAAAAAAATTTTATCCAGAAAGGAAGATACTATTTCTAGCATATCGAAATATAAGATACTTGAGTTGCCACGTCGGCGTTACATCTTAGAAATGTCTTCTACAACCGGTCTGTATAATGACGAAAAAGATCTATTTAATGCTTCCTATATAATAACAAATTACTAGTAATAGTTCCAGATGTGCAAAATTGTTTTTACCACATCGACAAGAAAATTATAAGCGTGGTACTTATATATATAAATTGTTCATATTTATACGTTTTAAATTATTGTTTGTTTTTGTTACTAAAGATGATCTTATTACAATTTCGACACTATACGTTATTGATATTTATTTACATGATAATTTATATTTGGCAATAACAACTATTTTGGATCATTAGCCCAATTAATCTCTTCATAGTTAATCTCTAGTAAACCTTAAATTATTTAATTTTTATAGGATATTTATCTTTTTTGTAAATATTATATATTTACTATTAGGCTCGTTGATTTTAACAATAAATACATAATAATAAAAAAAAATGTCAAGAAGTGATTGGTTTTACACGCATTTTATGCATTTATACAAATGTTACTGAACGCACTGCAAATCTAAGTGTTTTATTTTATACACTTTTTTGTCACTTTTTAAAGGCTGATCTACAATGTGCTCTTTGCTTTCTGTTTTTTGCTCTTAAGGGGATCCTGCAGCCGTATGATTTACCGACATTATCGTTAATCAATGGATCTTTTAATTGGCTTTACAGAATTGCAAGTTCTTGGTCTAGAATTAAAGTCCGCACAAAAATCTAGGGTGGAAAACGCGATTTTATATCAAAAGCACCAAAAAATTAAAAATATTACTTATTGGGGCACATACACAGCTGTCACCTAACGACAATATTTGCTTAAAACAAAAATTCTACAGTTTATACGTACATAATGTTTATCATCCACCCTTGGGAAAACATGTAGGAATAATATCGTGTAAGTAGAAGTAAGATTCAATGCGTACAAAAAAAGATCCATCTAATAATTATTTTAGTAATGTAAATACGGATGCAGGATGACAAGAAGAGCAGCAACAGTAGTTGCCGGATCTTGCATAAGATGGCGAGCAATCGAAAAAAGGACAGATGTCATTTCGTTAGACAAAGACAGATACAGGGAAAACAAAATTAGAAAGGTTGACATTATCGACATCGAGGAAGTTCGCCAGTCACTGCAGGATCCCCTTAACCTCTGCGACTATATCGTATTTCGCAATTCCGTCGCGTAACGTGATGTTTCTTGTCTCTTCTGAAGTTCGTCAATTTTTATCTTGGGCGACAGAGAACAAAAAACATCGCGTTAAGGTGCGATTTCATGGGCGTCAGTTGACGCGCGTCAAGACGATTTTGTGACGTCATGTTGTTTCTGCGTCGACGCTGAAGAAGTTCAGATTTTCCAACTTCTAGCGTCAAAGTGTCATGTCGGTTCGTTAAAAATCGCGAACTTTCTAAACGCAAAATAGGAAATATCGCGTGGTAAAATCCATGCACTGCACGATTCTCAAAAATCTCTGTGCAACCCAGTATTCCTTTTTTTTATATTTCCTCCTTTTATTTTCTTCAATTGCAGCTATCACGGCAAATGCTGCTGCTATACGTCTTTTTTGAATTTCTGAATTTCTTGAATTTATAACATTCCCGAGAAAAAATATTCATATCTGATCATATATGATCATATATGAATGGCCATTTATGGTCAGATATGGAAATTGGCCAGATCTGAGGATATCTGATCAGTTATGATCAGATATTAACATATACAATAATACCAGATCATATATCCTCAGATCTGGCCAATTTCCATATCTGACCATATCTGGCCATTTATATATGATCATATATGAATATTTCTTCTCGATCGGGATATTTTCAAAAGTTATTTTTTAAGAGTGTGTCACTTTATTATAAAAGTAGACTCCACGATACAACTAATACAACAATTGTGCCGCTCTATAGTGCGAGACAGTGTCGTGTCTTTTGATATCGTGTCTTTTCAAACCATCTCAAATGAACAACTTAACAGAATTAAATTAATAAAAGGTCTAACAAAGAAAAGAAGCACTCAAATTAGGAATGTCACCCTTGCACGCACGAATCAAATTCATGGAATGTATATTACATATTGCCTACAATTTGTCTTTCAAGACAAAGTGGTCAACAACGCCAGAAACACGCGTTAAAAAAGAAGAAACAAAAAAAAGAATACAAGACGCTTTTTATAATAAACTTGGACTGAGGGTAGACATCGTTAAACAATAAGGTTCCGGATCATCTAATGACGGAAATACTTCTCGACGATTTTTTGCTGATCCAAAAATCACAGCAGAAATAACTGGAGTTGACGAGAAATTGATCAGAAGATTTTCCACAATATTACAAACGATTAATTGTGGTGAAGAAATCAATTCAGAAAAATTCGGTTCTTATGCGTACAAGGCAGCGGAAATATTTATTGAAAAATATTCTTGGTACTTTATGCCAATTACCGTTCATAAAATTCTTCTTCACGGTAAGGAAATTATAGAAAATGCCTCGGAAAATGCAGCGTTACCTGTTTGGGACATTATCGGAAGAAGCTCAAGAGGCAAGAAATAATAAAGGACTATAAACGATATCGACTTAATCATAGTAGAAAAATGTAGCCGTCTGTTTACAAATGAAGATGTTATGCATATGATGCTCGTGTCATCCGATCCGTTAATAAATAGTTTAAGAAGTAAACCACATCAAAAAAATTTAGACTTAAGCGATGATCGACGCACGAATTACTTTGCTCTTATACGTAAATTAAATGTAAATTGAATTTTTATTTAATTTCAATCAAATACTTGTTCCTATATCATTAATTTTTAATAAATATACACTTTTGCAATTTTTATAAGTCAACATTGAAAGGTTCTATGATCATTCATTGCATATTTTACAAGTAACATAATTTTTTCCGCGATTCGCGCAAACGGCTCTACTGTGCGCCGAGGCCGCAGCATATCCCCTCTAACTGGCTAGTTCGGACACGAACCATTAGCACGGACGCAAACCATGTGCGGTTACCGAGCGAAACGACGTAGTTGATACGCACTTTCTCAGGCGGCGCGTCGGAAAATGTGACACAGAAAAATTGACGAAAAATGCCGGGATGGCCTCTCTCAGGTTTCTCTCTGGTGGAAGTAATAAGGTGTGCTCGTATTGCGGACACATTTTCGTCTGTTCCGCGCATCGTGACAAAAATCGTCCATTTTGAACTAATACTAACAGATTCTTGTGTCGGTGTGTTTCCGTGAGTTCCCTAAGAGCACAGTTGACGGAAAGTCGACGGTAAGTCGACTTTTATAAGTCGACTTCTAGTCGGCTTCTAAAAATGGCAGAAAGTCGACTAAAAGTCGACTTCTAAATAGGCGACTTCTAAAAATGGCGGAAAGTCGACTAAAAATCGACTTCTAAATAGTCGACTTATAAAAGTCAATGAAAAGTTGACTTTTGTAAGTCGACTTCTAGTCGACTTCTAAAAATGGCGGAATGTCGACTAAAAATCGACTTCTAAATAGTCGACTTATAAAAGTCAATTTTCCGTCGACTTTTATAAGTCGACTTCTAGTCGACTTCTAAAAATGGCGGAAAGTCGACTAAAAGTCGACTTCTAAATAGTCGACTTCTAAAAATGGCGGAAAGTCGACTAAAAGTCGACTTCTAAATAGTCGACTTATAAAAGTCAACGAAAAGTTGACTTTTATAAGTCGACTTCTAGTCGACTTCTAAAAATGGCGGAAAGTCGACTTTTAGTCGACTTCTAAATAGTCGACTTATAAAAGTCAATTTTCCGTCGACTTTTATAAGTCGACTTCTAGTCGACTTCTAAAAATGGCGGAAAGTCGACTAAAAGTCGACTTCTAAATAGTCGACTATAAAAAGACGGAAAGCAGTCAAGCGGCGCGTCATCAATATGGCGGCGAATCTCGAGGAGGCTGGAGGAGAAAATTAATGTTTACGCGAGTGCAAGGAATACATGCCGCGAGACAGGACACGATAAGAGGTCGAAAAGCGCCGCGCTATCAACCACCGCCACGAAACGTCGTCGTCGTCGTCGTCGTCATCATTGTCTTCCCGTTGATTTCCTCGATTAGATCAGAATACTGGAATTTGACTGTATGTATGTTGCAATATGTTTGAGACGGTTGTCTACATTGTCTACAACAAGAATTGTTACAGAATGCCGTTACCAACCGACATGGAAGCGAAATTGCTGCGCCAGATAGTTCTTGCAGGTATGGCGGATCTAAAAGAGGATCAGGATAAGGCCAAGTGGAAATATGCTTTAGAGGTTAGGTATGGTGTGTTATTAATTATCATCGATAATTAAGACCTATTGAATGCGACCTCTCTATTCTAAACCATCTTTCAG
Source organism: Temnothorax longispinosus (assembly GCF_030848805.1). Lineage (NCBI taxonomy): Eukaryota > Metazoa > Arthropoda > Insecta > Hymenoptera > Formicidae > Temnothorax > Temnothorax longispinosus. The sequence continues at coordinate 6,462,107 of NC_092363.1, read as the reverse complement.
AACACCATCAGAAATGGAGAAACCTGGTTCATGCATTCTTCGTGCGTTCTACGGAAAATCAGTCCGGAATAGGTGGTTTATAAAGAGGTGTACGAAACGAATAAAATGTATATGCAAGGTGTCACGGCGATAGAACCCGAATGATTGCCGAAATTCGCTTCCACGCTATGCCATCTTAGTGAATCATTGGTTGATCCACCGCCAAGGTATTTTTATCACAATTGTTGCTTTATAATGTTTTCCCTATTTATTTATAAAGATATTAATCTTATGATCGAATATTATTCTCATTTATAGATATAATCAAGGAACCGGGAAGATCATTTGCCGCGTGTCTGGTACATTTGGAAAGGCCGGATGGGGACTACCATCGATGGATATAGAGCATCTGTGGACGGTGTAAAGTGGTTCGCGTATTTCTTCTTGGAGGGTCAAGTGTACCCTAAGCAGAAACGATTTGTTCCGTCGTTGCTGACGACACCTGGGAGCATCACCAAGTCATGGGCCAGGTAAATCGTTATTCTATCTCCTTTCGATTTCACGTTGATTCATCGAATAAATACATCAATTCAATACGATTTTTTCAGGTTGATACCACGCACTCAAGCAATAGTACAAACGTTGCAGTCGCAGGGAGTCGTGTCCAAATACAAACTGCTAGAAATCTGGGGTTTGGATGAAAAATGTGAAATTTTAATTTATAAAATAATATTTAGATATTATCATCGAGTAGACTTCTATACAATACTAGACCGCTGACAGGCATCTCGGCCGTGATGCTTGCCGCCATGTTGATTTTAGTCAAGATATGCTATACTACAGATTCTATACAAGTAGTTTTATACAAGATTTCTATACAATAGTCTGGCATATACAGAATGTCCAAAAGAAAGGGTTTAATACTACAGGAGTAGTGGTTCGATTTCGGCATTCAAGTAGCTACACGTTGAAGGCATGACTTACAAACTTATTGATAACATGTACCAATATTTAACACAAAAACATTCGCCTGCTTCGTTATGTACTGTAATAACGAATGCAGATAAACGCACATCATGAGCAACTGAACACCCGATAGTGACTTATTGTTAATTTAATATGGCCGCACCCTTCACTAACATTTGCACCTCGCACTCGCATCAGCTTTTCGGCAGTGCGTCCATATATGTTAATGGTCTAGTATAAAAGTCTGTGGATATTATATATTTATAATTTTAGTTTTGTTGTCAGCTTACAAGAAGTGGCTGCCGGAATCCGCGCACGCAGAAGTGGCACAGATATGACGGCACACAGTGGCCGCCTTTGTAATTAAGAATAAAACATTAGGATTGTAATTACCCGGGAAAAAATGGAGGAGATCTGACCATGTCTGATTTGATAAAATAAGATACAATGAGATCTGAAATTCAAGTAAAGTCAGATCTGATTGGATACAATTTTATCTCGCCAGATCTGCATGGCCATATTTAATCACATGCAGCCAGATATGCTGAACTATAATCCGATCTCACCAGATCTGACCATTGCTGCCGTTCGATATTGAATCGCAGATCCAATCGGATCTCTTCCGATCTAATCGGACATTATCTGATTGCTTCAGATCTTCTGAAGTACGAGCAGACATTATGCCTCAGATCTTGTCGAATCTGAGCAGACCTAGCCAGACATGTCTTGATCTCACCAGATAAGACCAATCTTGGCTTACAAAGTTGTGTTGCTGATTCAATCAGATCTCTTCCGATCTTGCCGGATCTGAGCAGACCTAGTCAGACATATCTTGATCTCACCAGATAAGTCCAATCTTGACTTACAAAGTTGTGTTGCTGATCCAATCAGATCTCTTCCGATCTTGCCGGATCTGAGCAGATCTCGCTAGTATAGAACTTATAAAAATTTCGTTCTCAAATCGTCCATTATTAATTTTTACACCCTATGTTGGACATTATATCAAATATAATATTAACTCTATAAAGGGGAACCTTTTAAATGATTTTTGGTCAAAAAATCAATTAATTTTTATATTAAAAACAGTTTTCTCAATTTTGAAACATTAACATATATAATAAATATAGTCTCTTCCAATTTAATAATAATTGTTAATTTCGACACCATATTTAGAATTTATTATAAATATTCCATTAAAAAAGTACCGTGCAAAATTAATTAATAATAGGTAAATATAAAAGATTAATGTGTATATGTATATATAAAACATAAATCTTTTAAATTATTTTGCAAACATACATTATAATTTAAACTGATAAAATAATATAATCACATATAAACTTATATAGTCATATAAGATTATATATGATCAGATCATAATGCTGCATCTCAAAGTATCCGATAGATGGCATCCGACGGAATCTGATTCTCGTATTTAAAATTTGATGAACAGTGGTATAAGAACGGTATCAGACACGGCAGTGTCGTGCTAAGTTGCGCCAAGTTATGTAAATCGTGGAACGGCACAACTTTTGTATCGTGGAGTCCACTTTTAAAATAAAGTGGCACATTTAAAAAATAACATTTGAAAACTACAATTTTCTGCAGTGGATGGACACCGGATCGGATCAGATCTACTCATGTCTGATTGGATCTGAGCAGATATAATAGATTATTCTCGTTACATATCTGACTCTATCCTCTAGGATCGGATCAGATCTACTCATGTCTGATTAGATCTGATCAGATAGGGCCAATATTTTGATCAAACCAGATCTGAGTGGATTGGATCTGATGAGATCTGCTCAAATCTGTTCAGATCTCTTCCATTTTTTCCCGGGTATACAGTTTTTTAGATAATTAAATTATTTTATATATGAAAAAAAATCGAAATGCATCAGTTTTAGCCTTCCAGCAAAGGGTCGATTGTGTATCTTAAAATAATGAGGTAAAAATTACAAAAGTGAGAAAATTCATTAGCGTATCTACGATTTTATTTATCAGAATCTAATAAAATCTGTTAACTTTTGTCATTTTCACCTCATTTCAAGATACACAACCGACCTCCAGACGTACGCGGCGGCGGTTTATTTTATCGACTTTAAAAGTTGGCGGGAAGTCGACTTTCCGTCATGACGGGAAGTCGACTTGAAGTCGACTTCTACCGAAACTGACTTGGCAGAGAAGTCGATTTTTTTAAGGACGAAAGTCGACTTGAAGTCGACTTGAAGTCGGCGAATGTCTCAAAAAACGCCGACTAAAAGTCGACTTTCCGTCATGACAAGAAGTCGACTTCCCGTCATGACGAAAAGTCGACTTCCCGTCATGACGGAAAGTCGACTTTTAGTCGGCGTTTTTTGAGACATTCGCCGACTTCAAGTCGACTTCAAGTCGACTTCAAGTCGACTTTCGTCCTTAAAAAAGTCGACTTTCTGCCAAGTCAGTATCGGTAGAAGTCGACTTAAAGTCGACTTTTTGCTCTTAGGGTTAGTACACAGTCAAAAGTGCAAAATTCGTAAATAATGTCGTCGTGTTCAATAAAAAATTGTAAAAACAACACGCGAAACGCAAAAAACCGAAACATTACTTTCTTGGAATTTCCGAGGAAGACGGAAATGATAAAAAAGTGGAAAGTTTTCTGCAAAGAGACCAGAAGAGAGATTAACCCTACTTCTGGTAAGTGTACAATATTATTGTATAAATTTTGTTTATGAATTTAAAAAATACTTGTGTAATTAATATGAATAAAAACGTGCTACATGCTTTGTAAAAATGTATAAGATATTTATTAATTTGCATATGTAAAATATATAAAAATTATGTAACGTTTTTTGCAGCTCGAGTTTGTTCAGAACATTTTCTACCTGGTCAATTCGAAGATAAGACATGGCTTAAAAATTTAGTAGGAAACTCGGGAAGAGTCTCAAAAAAAACTACTTCCTGATGCGGTTCCAATCATAGTGTCAACACAGAATTGAGTAAAATATCGAGTAAGTATTGACAATATTTCAGGTCCTTACATATTATCCATAATCCTTGCTATAAACGTGTTTGTATTTCAAATCAATATTTTCCAATTCATTTGTAAATTCAATACAATTTCTGAAATATTCGTAACTTTTACATGTTATTAAACGTAACCTAAATTCTAAGTACACATTTGTGAATTAAAAATCATTTATAACATAAGTATTGAATTGTAATATGAATGATACGATTTTTAGGAACAGATGATACACAGAGAAATGTGACAGGCACTGATCATGGCACAAATCGGGATCAGCCTTGCGAGTCGAATTTCGTACAGCTAGTTGCTGTCGCAAGCAACGATGAAAATTTGGCTTTATCACATTCTATGACAGTAAGAACATCGACTTGTACATTGTAATATGATGTGATTTACATTACAATTAATTAAAATAATAATATTTAATAAATAATATTTTCACAAACTGTGTAATGGTATGTCATTTTATATTAATTAATTTTACAATCTATTTTTCAGAGAATAAGAAGTGACAAAATTAGCAAAAAACGATAAATAATCCATTTCTTAATATACAACAATTTTGCGACACCATTTTTCAAACTTTTAGTGCAAGATGTAACAAACAGTATGAATCGAAATTATTTCACCATTAACATGCCGTGTAATTCATTTCTTCTTTCTATATTTCTTAATTTTTTATTGTAATTTTAAAAAATAATTAGATTTAATGGCGATTCAAATGACAATTACATTTTTTACTTTCATAACGACATTTAAACATAGTCTAAATAATTACACAATTTGAATCTCCTACCAAAATTAAAAAAACATGGCGGACTTTTGTCACGTTCTGTGATATTGCAAGAAACGTGCGCATAAAGGCCTTCACACATAAAATCCCGTAAGAACGTAAAACGTAAGCGTAAGAAAATCGACCAATCCCAATCGAGTATTGTGCTGTTCGTAACCCCAGTAGGGGAAAATACTCGATTGGGATTGATCGATTTTCTTACGCTTACGTTTTACGCTCTTACGACATTTTATGTGTGAAGGCCTTAAGCACACCTTATTACTTCCACCAGAGAGAAACCTGAGAGCGGCCACTCCGGCTTCGGG